>NC_063175.1:21495998-21768498 GCF_023159225.1 Perognathus longimembris pacificus | reverse complement strand
ATTTAACACACAACCATATTAATTGCATTTCGGGGGGGGGGAAGAAAAGGAGCTTAGGAACCAGTGCGATAGAAAGTCATTCATTCAGAGGTTAAAGAGGGGTTCGGTTTAAATATGTGTCTGAAAGTGAAGCCTGGTAGACACAGATGCTGTGCCTCAGCCCCACATGAACACACAAGTTCTATCCTTTGGAAAGAACACAACATTGTCCGTTTATTGTTATCTCTATTGAAGATGAATTAATAGGCCTTCTCTCTATTGTGGAGGTGTAGACACATCCAGGTTTATTGAATTTATACTGCACTGGTGGCTCTGACTATTATTCTGATTGTGAAAAATAAATAAATAAGAGTAAAAAAAAAAAAAAGGCCAGCTGGTCATCTTCTGTCACGTTCAGCATGAACAGTGAACTGAGTGCCCCCCTCCTGGGGAGCGGGAAGGGGTGGGCTGCAGTGTGATCTCTTCGCAATAGAACCACCTTTTCCATCGTTTTTCATGCACAGTCTGACCCAAATGCTTCCCTTGTATGAGAGGAAGCCAGCCGCAACAACGGAGTCCTGGGGTGAGGCAATGTCCCCAGAGCTGCACCCCCAATGGGAAAGAACAACATTGCTACACCTGCAGGCAGTTGCAGTGAGACTGATGAGAATGCTATAGGATCATTTTGGTTTTTTTAGTTTTCCTTCGTTGCACCCCTCTCCCCCCCCCCACAAATTATCAAAAGGCATGCCATTTTATTCTCTTCCTTATTGGAATGATATCTTTGCTGGCCTGGGAGAAAGTGTGTTTGCTCCTTTTTCCTCTTCTCCCCAAATGGAAGTGTTCTTACTCTCACTGCCTCATCACCTCCTCCCCCAGGGTTGGCTGCCCTGGCATCTCTTGACTCCTGGACCATCTTTAGGCATCCTTCCATCTGAAACCAAATTAACCCACTGCAGGGACAGCCCTGGAAGGCACAGAAGCTGCAAATGTATTTACCCAGTTAACCAGCATACTTTATTTAACTATTCCTACTTTGAACTTCTTTTTCCCCCCTGGTGGGAGGAGGCACACCACCCTAGAACAAATACCAATTGTTAGCTTCACTTTTACATTGCCAGCAAGCAGATCTTTTTCCAACTGGGAGTAATATCCTGTTAGCTATGTTTAATTCTTATTTTACCTGGGGGATTGAGGGTACCAAATGATTTCAGCTGCTCAGGCATTACATTTCGGTCTGTCCTCTCCTTCTGTCCCTGTCTTTCTACCTCTGGGACCTTCCTAGTATTTATAGGGAAAGGACAGCTTTACTGGAAACTTAACCCAGCAGGCCCTATTCCAGAAGGGAAGCTTCTGAGATGCTGAGTGGGGGAGACACACACGACCCACCTCCCACTCCACCTATGCCTTCTATCTAGGCCTTTGACAAAGCCCACATCTTTGCTCCATGTCCATCCATCCCTTGCTCCATCCACTTATTTTTCTGCTTTCTTAAATGCTTTTGAAGAGGAATATATATGTACTTGTAACTTCAGGCTGGAGGCAGTGTACCTTTAGCCATGAACTGTGGTAACATGGTGTTACCACAGGCGTTCTGTTCCAATTGCATTGTGTCTTAACAACAAAGCCCCCCGTGAAACTCAATAAAATTACCAATTTCACAGTTGATTTTCTTCCTGCTCTGCTCTGCAGCCCTCACTCTCCTGGCCTGTCTCCACACACTGCAGGGGATAGTGTCGGACCAAACCAATCACACGGTGCTAAAAAGGGGCTTGATATAAACCAGGCTGATCTTAATGCTCATTAGTGTGTCCAGCAACTTTCAAATCTTTGAAATGTCTTTGTCATAAAAATTACCACTGACCATTTATTAGGAATGAACAGGAGATGCTTATCTGGATGGTTGATCAGATCATACTGTTCTGTTTGATTTGGGCCATAGTTGCATTGCACAGAATGTATATGGATCCATTTTATTTCTCATATGATGCTGTGTTTTCTCCTCTGATATTATTGACTATGCTAACTTTGGTAATTTAAAAATCAATCAAAGCCGTAGGACCTAAGGTATATAAACCTTGAGTCATCGATCAGAAAGCAAGCATTCTAGATCTAATTCAGCTACTAATGAGTCATGTGATCCCGAGTTATAGTGCCTTCTTGCCTGTTTCCCCACAAATGAAAGAGTAAGTCAGAGATGGGCACCTGAGGAAAGTATATGCAACTGCTATTTTATTTGGTCTTTACATTAATAGTCAAAACTCTGTGTGTGTACTTACATATATACATACATACATACACACACACACATATATGCATGTGGCTCAGGTGAATCTGATCTTAAACCATTTTTGTCTTATTAACTACTGACCAAAAATGTGTCAAAATACTTACTATATAATATGGATTAAAGAACTGTATCTATAATTATTATGCTTCATGATAAAAAATGAGAGCCATAGAGATTACTGACTAGCTTCACTACATATAAAATGAGGGGTTTTTTTTTCTTCCAGTAAACACATGCAACCCAAAATTCATACCTGAGTTAGATAGAGTTGATATTGTTGAAGTTGTTTTGGATATTATCTTCATGACTTCTTAAATAACAGACTTTCAGTTCTACTGGCCAAGCTCTGTCAGACTTCTTGTCTTTTACAGAAAAAAACATTTTAAAATGTATTGGTGTGCAGAGAAGTTTGTTGTAGGGATAGTTGATTAACAGACTTAAATTAATAAATGGATGAACTTAGGCTGGGGATATGGCCTAGTGGCGAGAGAGCTTGCCTCGTATACATGAGGCCCTGGATTCGATTCCCCAGCACCACATATACAGAAAACGGCCAGAAGTGGCGCTGTGGCTCAAGTGGCAAGTGCTAGCCTTGAGCAAAAAGGAAGCCAGGGACAATGCTCAGGCCCTGAGTCCAAGGCCCAGGACTGGCCAAAAAAAAAAAAAAAAAAAAATGGATGAACTTAGATGTGGAAATTCCATTGGATTCATGTGTTGCAGTAATAAATCTAGTGATATAAAAGTTATTTAGGGGGCTGGGGATATAGCCTAGTGGCAAGAGTGCCTGCCTCGGATACACGAGGCCCTAGGTTCGATTCCCCAGCACCACATATACGGAAAACGGCCAGAAGCGGCGCTGTGGCTCAAGTGGCGGAGTGCTAGCCTTGAGCGGGAAGAAGCCAGGGACGGTGCTCAGGCCCCTGAGTCCAAGGCCCAGGACTGGCCAAAAAAAAAAAAAAAAAAGTTATTTAGAAACCCTGCCTTTTGAATTATCATAGAATCCCATGCCCTTATGTGATTGATAATAGTACAATTGAAATCACATTTTGCTTTTATATCTCCCAATTATTATTACTATATTTATTTTTATTTTTATCTTTAGCTTGCTTGAAGCTTATCTGTTGGTTTTTTTTTTAATTTTTGGATCCTTATGTGTAAGTATCTTAGAATGAGCTTTATCCCCGTGTATAATGGTTAAGGCTTTTTTTCCCCTTGTCATGTCTAACTTCATTGAAGCTACTATTTGTAGCATTAGACATTTGGTTCCAAATTGAAGCACAATAATTATTCCTTTCATGACTGCTCACAGAGGAAGGAAAGTTGGTCCTGACGATCTAAAGGATGACCCAGGCAGTAGACTTCCTTTGGGGAAAACATGATTCACAGAAGAAATTTAGCTTTACTTACATTTTCTGTCCTGCACCTTCCTTCCTCTGAGGATTGGTAAGTTTGAAATCCCATGGAAGACAATTCCCGTGTGTCCGGACGCTATTGCAGATCGTGTTGTAACCCGCCATCCTTGTTAACGAAGTGGTTTGGGAATTTCAGAACTCAACCTGCGTGTCTGCCTTTTAGGGCTAAAAATCAGGACATTGGGAACAAAACAATTGTAATACCCAAGTAGTCTTAAAATATCAAACATCAGATTCATGAATTGCTTCTACTTCTCTGTAACTTACTCAGCTCATTCCTGCCTTTACTTGGGTTCCCAGCATGCAAATTTAATAGTTAGGGCTTTTAGTGTGGAATGCATATGCACACAATACAATCTTCCATACAATCAAGAGATTTGTTTTTACCAGTTTATAAAGGTCTATCTTCCTAAGAATTTTTAAGCAAACTAAAATCAAGGGGCTTATGTTCTCCAAAGCATTATTTGAGACCATGACTGGTGGGGAACATTGAAGAAGCACACCATTTTCTTTATAATCAGCCTTCATCGACAATATTAGTCATTTCACCACACACCATGAATCTTGAAACTAGCTGCCAAAACCCATTCCTTCCACTGTATCCATAAACAGTGGCAGCTCCTTTTCCTGGACCACAGTACCAGCTGTCATACTGGATTTCCATGATCTTTTCTATGCATCCTTCCCAAATACCTTTAATCGCTTCAAAGTGATTTAGCAGTCCATTGTGTAGAAGGGAAAATATCTCCCAACAAAACTACTTACAACCACTGTGTGTATGAGAGAAAAATTGTTCGTCAGCCTGCCTCCCACCAGGTAATGGAGAGAGAAGGAGACAAAGGCGGCATGACGTGCTATGATGCCTCTGGTCCATGGTACTCCCGTCACAAGCTTTCATAATGAGTATATTGCACAGTACCATGAGTTATCATGACTGTGACCTGCCTCGGGAGGTCCCATGCCACATCTGTATTAACAACTGCATCTGCTTCAGGGTAACCTTATTAGCTTGCCACAGCTGAGCCAAGGGTCTCAGGAGGTATTAGACCAAGTCCCCAGAGAAGCCTTGGTACTTCTGTTCTCCCTAAATTCAGTTTGGTGTCCAAAATTTAGCATCAGGACCTACTGAATTTTATTTAGAATTATCTGCTCTAGCAATTCCAGCAGAAAACAACCACATATTCTCTCTCTCTCTCTCTCTCTCTCTCTCTCTCACACACACACACACACACACACACACACACCCCTCCCTAAAAACTGGCAGCCTACCCAAATGCCATCTCTAATTCCCATAATGGCATATGGTTTGTGTATTTCACATGAAAACCAATGGAAATATCAAAAGAAGAATTCTCACCTTGATTTCTGTTTTTCTTCTCACTCTGGGAATGCACATAGTGCTGTAAAGAACACAAAACCTAGAGAACACATATGTGTGAAGTTATCTGTGGAAATTTAACTTCCAAACTTGATAACGAGAATAGTAAATAAAATCCAAGTGAATGAAGTGCTGTCATAAGAACATTGTGTGGTAGCAGTGTGTGTGTGTGTGTGTGTGTGTGTGTGTGTGTGTACACATGCAGGGGGTTAGGGGTGTCTAATGTGGTGTGTGGTTACATGCAAGTGTGTCTGTATGTTTTTTAAAAAACATAACTGAGTTTGCTCTGGTGACTGAGTTCTTAAAAAGAACTCTTCTGTCACTTGTTTCAAATTAATCAGTAGTGTGGACCTTAGCCAAGTTCATATCACTCGTTTGTTCATTCATTCGTTCACCTTCTGGACAGTTGGTGTGATGGAGAAGCATGAATTCTCCTGGGAATATCTCTAGGTCAGCATCCTAAAGGTAAGGCTGTCATAGTACACTGATGGCTGCTGATAAAAGCCACTGTCTTCTGATGGGCAAAGCCTCCCCAAGTTCATTTTCATGGAATTTTTATTTAATGTTGCTCAACCAGTGGAGTAGCACAGAGCTGAAATAATCCTTTGATGGCTAATTCATATGGTGCCTAAAGAATTCCACCTGGGGTTATTAGGATGTTCCAGAGGATGAGTTGTCTGTAGCCTTCTGTATATCTACATTATCTTGTCTTAGAGCCCTCCCACCATCTTCTCTTTCGCATCTTATGATAGAGGTACAAACTAACAACTCATTGTTTTCTTTTGCCAATTTTTAAGCTATTTTCAGGAAACACTTGCAGCAAACTTTGTATTGAGTTTAGTGTCTTCCATGTTGTCTCATCTAATCTGCTGGTTTAACCCTAATTGCTATTATTCCCAGGCCAGAGTGAAGAGACCAAGACAAACAGAGGCTGAAAGGCTGTACCGAAATTATATATCTAAGCCTAAGCATTTTTAGTCCATGTAAGTTAGTTGAATTTGATAGGATATGTCTCCATTGCATGCACTGAAGTGGCCTCTATTTTAAAGCCTTCTTATTATTCACCCCCCCCCCACCCACAACTGCCTTTTTCCTTTTGCAGTACTGTAGAATGAACACATAGCCCTGAAATCACTAGGCAAGCCCTCTACCACTGGCCTACACCCAGCCCAGGTCTCTTATTCTTTCCAGAGCTATCAACTCTTTTCACAACTTCTTTTCTCTCCTAAGATTGCCGCATGCAGACCGATTACTCTGAATCTTGTATTGACCCAGTGAACCAGTCTGCAACCTATTGGAATATTTTCTCTCATTCTTGTCATGAGTGATGAGATGAATGATGTGCTATGATCATTAGTTATCAATTTTGCAATCGTAGAAAGTCCACTGTAATTTTGTGCTTCCTTTTGTGTTATTCAGTGTTAGATCTTACCCTCTGCAATAAATAAAATAAGAAAGAGAAAGAAAAAGATGAAAAGGAAAGAAAAGGCAACACTATTTTATATATTTCCTTGTTCAGATAGTTCCATTTCTTCAGCCACTAATAGGAGAAAAATACTCCGTCTACCTTAGATCACATTTTCTTTCTTCCCTTATGCCTGATATTCCTGGATATAAGACTATCCAAACTTTTAGCAACATTGCAAATAAATATACTGTGAGAGGAATGAAAAGAAAATTATAGTGGAAGAAGGTTGCTTAGCTCATTCTGTAGAATGTATCTCACCATGCTAAGAGAGTACAACTTAATTGATAATGATCTGCTTCTCAGTTACCCTTAGCCATTTTCCTGTAACCATATCTGAGAGCTGCTACACGTTGACATCATGTGAAGAAGTCTCTAGAAGGTGTGAGCAAGCCACCAGCATAGGGATGCACACAATGGTGACCTCAGTCTAGCCTCAGATCCATGGAGTGTTCTGATTGAGATCTTACATCTTTACATGCCTGTTTGCTGTGCCTTTTGTTCTTCTGTGTGAATGACATTTCCACTTCTTCCCTCATCTTGATTTCATTTCATTTTTTCACCCTTTTCCTTCCTCTGCTTCTTCAGCCTTCTATGTTGTTTGTGGAGTATCAATGTGTTCAGGGTTTTACATTTAAAGACATTTCTTTTTTCCTCTGAAGGAAAATCAGAGAATAAATAAATCAGAGAATCCCCTAAAAATCAGAGAATAAAGGTATGCATATTTGTTTCTACTTAAGTAATATGTGTTTTTATGACCAACCAGTTTTTTAAAAAAATTAACTGATTTATAACCTCAATATAAAAAGGCAGATTATAGTATTTTGGATGATTTTCTTAGGAGTTTTTCTTTCTACAACCTTTTAAAAAATTATATTTTAGACATAATTTTATATATATGGACAAATGTACATACACGTGTATAGATACTTGTATACTATGATCTTACTATAGAATTTAATATAAATGGATTCTACTTTTCTTAATAACAGTATACAATATTTATATTCCCATGTCAATAACTATTCTCTAAGAATATCACATACAGAATTAATACTTATTGAGTGCTTAGTATTTGTCATCTACTAGTCTAACTAAACATATTCATTTAACTAGCTAGCAACCAACCTAGGGGACATATACTAATAATATCCCCATTTTATGTTAGAGAAAATGAAGACATTAAAAGGTAAATAACATATCCAAGGCCTCATACTCTCACTTGGCTTTTTTACTCAAGGTTGGTACTCTAGCACTTGAGCTATAGCTTCAGTTTTGGCTTATGGGTGGTTAATTAGAGATAAGGGTCTCATGGACTTTACTTCCAGGCTGGCTTTGAACCATCATCCTCAATCTCAGCCTCCTGAGTAACTAGGATTACAGGTGTGGACCACCAGCTCCCAGCTAAATATATATTTATCATTCTAAAATACTTCCCTTTGAATCATTATAATAATTTCTTATTCTAATTTTCAATTTTTAATTCAAATGAGATTTATGTTTTCATGTTTATTTGGTCCTTCTATTTGCTGTTTTGGAAAGGGCTTACTACACCTTACCTTAATAAATACTAGTGTTTGACATTTCTTTTATTTTCTTCTTATTTTTTCTTTATTGTCAAAGTGTGATACAGAGGGGTTACAGATTCATATGAAAGGCAGTGAGTACATTTCTTGTTCTACTTGTTACCTCCTCCCTCATCCTCCCCCAGGCCCTCCCCCTTTCCCTCTCCCCCCCCCCCCAAGAGTTGTGTAGTTGGTTTACACCAAATGGCTTTGTAAGTGTTGCTTTTTGAATGGTTTGTCTTTTTGTTCTTTGTCTCTCGATTTTGTCATTTCTTATTGATTTCTAAGAAGTCTTTGTATTTTTTTTTTTTTTTTTTGGCCAGTCCTGGGCCTTGGACTCAGGGCCTGAGCACCGTCCCTGGCTTCTTCCCGCTCAAGGCTAGCACTCCGCCACTTGAGCCACAGCGCCGCTTCTGGCCGTTTTTCTGTATATGTGGTGCTGGGGAATCGAACCTAGGGCCTCGTGTATCTGAGGCAGGCACTCTTGCCACTAGGCTATCTCCCCAGCCCCGAAGTCTTTGTATTTTAAGAGTATGAAATATTTCATTTTTCACTATATGTATTATTTTTCCTTTCTGCTATTTGCCTTTTTATTGGTGTTTAGCACATTTTATTTTATTTATTTCAATTAGTTTACATTAGTTATACAAGGGTTAGATTTCATTGTTACATACTTTTCCACAAAGTACATGAATTCTAAAAAGCAACATGTATATTTTTAAATTGAGCATGCATTTTGTATTCAATATAAATTAATAAAAATTAATAAATGCACCAGTGTCTACAATTACTAAATTTGGCACATTAGTAAGGTATGATATATTTTGACAGGTATGGACCTTATATATCACTGAAGTCAGTTGAAATATAGCTCTGCAATCATTTATTCTTTGTTTGTGGTAGAAGCATTTAAATTGCTATTTTTTAGCTTTTAAAAATATACAGTCTGCTGTGATTACCTATAGTCAATCACACAGCAGAAGTTTTTATTCCCAGAAGACTATTACATAGCACCATTGACCATTCTTTCTACATGTCTCCCTTGGATATATTCTCAGTCACTAGTTGGGTGGTTGAATCTTCTGATGAACTTAAATTTTAGTGGAACCACCATATTTTTTTCCATAATGGTTGAACTTTACCAGGGTCACGTCTCCACATCCTTCTAACACTTATTCTTGGCCTTTTGGTAACAGCCATTCTTGATGAGGGAAAGTAACATGTGACTGTGACTTAACTTTGCATTTTCCTGAAGCTTCGTAATGTTGAGGATTTTTTTTTTCATGTAGGCAAATCTTTTACATGTCTCCCTTTGAGAAATATCTGCTTAGGTCTACTGCCTGTATTTTTAGTCTTTTGTTTGGCAATTGAGTTATTTTGACTAGTTAAGTTTTATTTTCTTTTTGGGGGGGTGGGGGTGGGGGTGGGGATAGAATCTTGCTTTGTAGTCTTATCAGGCCTCAAACTTACAATTCTTCTGCCCTAGGCCTCCCAAGAGCTAGAGTTTACAACTATTTATTATCATGCCAGAACTACTGAGTGTTTAACTCCATTGCATATTCTGGCTACTAACTCCATGTCAGATGTATATTTTGCAAGCATTTTCCTCCCATTCTGTAGTTTGTCTCTTCAGTCTGATGCTTGTCTCGTTTGCTGAGAAGCAGGTGCAGTCACCAGGTGAAAGAGGTCCTGTTACTGGAATCGTGGAGACAGGTAATATGTAAAATTTCAGCCAAGACCTGGATGGATTAAGCTAGATCTACTCTTTCAACCTTGCTCATAAAATTTTGAAATGATGCATAGACATGTGTGTGAATATTGCATATTTTCTACTTGGAAGAGGTGAATTCATGTAAAGAAATTTTTTTTCCCCAAAGTAAAAGGTTAAAAAAAACTCATTGATATAGATCTCCAGTTTAGTCACAGCCCCAGAACAGAGTACAAGTATGTAGAGGAAAGGAATTGTGGAGAAATCATGGGAATGGTAGTTGATGGAGACTAGATTAGCCATTTGACTTTAAATAAGTCCATTTTACCTTCTTTTCAAAGGGGGTTTTAGTTCTAGACCATCATGAGTTTCTTTTATTCAGCTCTGTCTTTTCTGAGTTTATCAAAAAACATATGCCTCTGTACCTTCTCCAAAATGTACTTTCATAAAGATGCAACTTTTATCACTCAACCAAATTAATCCATCTGACTTAGGTTATTTACAAGTGATTTTTTGGAATTCTTTACATATAATCATTAAATTTCAGGATATTAGAAAGCAAATACAAAGTCTATTATTTGGTATGAAGTTGGCACCCCAGCCTGTAAAAATTTGTTGACTGATTGCTTCAAACCTCCGAAGTCCATTTTTGCCTGTACTCCCCTAGCTCCTTTGCTCCACTTAATGGCTCTTTAGAACTTGCAACCTCTTCTTGCCATCATTTTGTGTCCCGGCCAGGTGCATAATTCAAGCTTGCACCTCTTTCCAGATATCTCTAGGGAAAATCCTTTTGTCCACATTCCATGTCACTTGACCAGCTTGCACAAACGTTGGCAATTAATTAATGATGATACAGCAGTCACGGTGTTTGAGCTGGTGTAGAGATTAGCAGCTTCAGGTCACAGCATGTTTCTAATTTGGTAATTGCTTTAGCAGTTATAGAAATAAAGTCTTTTAAGGGAAAAGGTTGTTTTCCATTTTTGATGCTTTCCTAAACAAAATGTGATCAACAAGTCTTGGAATATAGGATGCCTTAACTTTGCTGATGAGAATTGGCTGTTTAGGAAAGAATAGTTTTGTATTTGAAAGATGGTGGCACTTTTACAGCAGCCACAGACCACCGAAGTAGATAGTTCCTTGTTTCTTTACTCCTGTTACTGTTTCTATGTCATCTTCTCCCTTTGCCTGTTCTGAATTTCAGCCATTGATGTGGAGCTGGGAGAGCTCAAGATTATATATACAGGAGTTAGAGCATCTTTACTTGTTCTGTTGTGTCCATGGTATTAGGATGGGGAAGACTTTATCCCTTCCTTAAGAACTGTGCCAGGGCATGTTGGGAGGAGAAAGAGGAAAGGAGGAATGGGTTATGGGATAAAGGAAAAAATGCAATCCTGCAAAAAGCCTTTGAAGTGTTAGACGATCCATCTGCCTGTTTGAGTCTGAGGCTGAATCCCTTTTTAAAATGCATCAAATGTTTGAGTGTGAAGTTCGGTCCTGACAGCATCTGTGATTCTCTGTGGAGACATCCACAGCGCAGTTTCCCAGACGCTGTCTGTATTCACACGAGAAGGGTTTGATCCAAAGACCCAGCCAGTCTGGGACCATGTGGAGTGGAAGTAGACAGGTCGTTTCGGCAAGGTCCTGTGAAGTCTCTGCAGCCAGGCCCCATAAAATCAGAGTGCGATGAGCTTGAGGCTTTAATTCCAACCTGAAGCCGTATTGTCAAGCTTCTCATTATCCCTGGCATCAGGAGATGACAGGAACGGGGACAGAGTGGAGCAGGCTTCCCCAGGACTTCCTAAATCCTGCTTATGATGGAATTTTGATGGGTAATCTCGGGAGTAAAACTTCTCATTTGAAGACACAGAATTTTATGAAAGAATTGTAGAAATATGATGCTCACTTAAAGGACCAAAGGAATTTCTGGAAATATTCATATAGGTGATATGCCAGCTAAAATTTTAGCTGACTAACATTGTCTGCACAATTTTTATAGTGCCAATGACTGTTACTAAAATATATATAAACACAGTGATTAGCACCATTTAAAAGTACACATTTAAAATCTTAAATCTGGGCCAGGTGTGATAGTGCTTATCTTTAATGCCAGCAATTGAAGAGACAGAGGTAGGAGGATTGCGTTCCAAAGCCTGCGAGTCAGCCCAACGTGAGACTCTACCTCAAAAACAAATAAAAGCAGAAAGGCTGGAAGTGTGGTTCCTGCTTAGCAGAAAGCCATTAATTTAGTAGTGCCAAAAGAAAAAGAATACCTTAAATTCATTTTACTATTTGTAGAAAACAAAGTATTTTCAGTTGTCTCAGTAACATTATTGGTAAGAGATTAGAAATATGAGTGATTAACCAGTAATTCACATTGAAATTTTATGTTCTGTATTACAGTCAACTTCAACCTAAAGAAAATAATTTTACGGATAGTAGGATTTTCTAGTAGGAATAAAATAATTGTTATAAACAAACATAATAATCACTTTAAGATCCTAGACTTTGTGTGTTAAGATACATACCTGAATGATGTGTGATACTTGGGGATATTTATTACATTTTGGACTGAGCAATGCTTGTCATCACTGTCCTGTTAACTTGAAGTGGTTTTGCCTCCTAGCCTGTTCTAGCAGTTACTTTGTTTTCACTGATGCCTGCAACATAGCAACAATAGTCAAAGAAGAGTAAAAAAAGAAGACTAGAGGACTAAAGTTTGAATCCACTCTTTATAAAGTGAAATCTACAGTGGATCTGAGCCTTGGGAGCAAAACTTCCACTTGTATTTAATCAAAGGATTTCTTTTTAAAGACATTTTTGAATGTCTTATGAATGCATAAGATAATGCTAAGTGAAATGAACTCCATGTTATGGAAACAACTGTTATATCACTGTTGTAATTACTTTCAACATGCCATATGAAACCGTAGCTTCTATTGTTGATGATCCTCTTGTATTCCCTTCCTGTGGTTGTACCCGCACTATCACTGTATCTTATCTGAGTACATTGGAAACTGTACATACTGGTATTAGAACTAGGAAAGTGAAAGGGATTATCAAAATCGAGAGACAAAGGATAAAAAGACAAACAACTCCAAATGCAATACATGCAAAACCATTTGGTGTAAACCAACTGAACAACTCATGGGGGGAGAAGGAAAGGGGAGGGGGAGGGGGGAATGAGGGAGGAGGTAACAAACAGTACAAGAAATGTACCCAAGGCCTAATGTATGAATCTGTAACCTCTCTGTACATCACTTTGACAATAAATAAAGAAAAATAAAGAATTAAAGAACAATGGCAAAAGAAATAAACAGCTCAAATGAAAAAAAGAAGACATTTTTCCATTTATCCTAACACTGGACCTGACTTCCAGGTTCTCATTTCTCATTAGGATCAGATTTTAAACTTTAAAGTACAATTCTTTCTTACAGTTGAAACACGCCCCTCTATTGATTGGTTAGATTGTGGGGAGCATTAGTTTTAGAGGGTCATTTTCTAAATTGCCCCTTAAGTCTACTGAGTAAATGCCTAAACATTGGACTTGGATTTTTCCAGATGGCTAGTACTTTAACAATGAGTAGAAAGTTCTATAGCATTGGTTCACAGGAATAGTACATTTGAGTCACAGGTCAGTGGACTAGGGTCTTAGTAATTGACATATTCACAGAAAAAAATGACCTTTAGAGGTGAGTACCAGGAACATTAATCTGCCAGCCTCAATCTCAGAAGATGAGGCTGGACTTTGCCCTTTTGTTTATAAAAGCCAGATTATAAAAGCTCACGCCTGTATTTTTATCTACTTGGGAGGCTGAGAAAAGGAGAATTGCAGTGTGAGGCCAGCCAGAACAAAAAATATTTGTGAGACCCCTTCTAAACCAATTGTTGGTTGAGTGCAACGGTATGCTATGTGGGAGGTGGGGTTCAAGTCCTAGTGCTGCCAAAAAGCAGACGTTGACTTACTGCATGTATGAGAACCCAAGTGAAATCCTCTCCTAAGGTGATTGACATTCTTAGCTCATTCAGGAGAAATAGATCCTGGGCTATTTCATAATCTATATGTGATCTATATGAACTCAAATTTTCAGTTTGCCTGAACAGCAAGGCTGAGCCATCATGTGCTTAATGCACTTTTGACCCTCTCCCTTCCTGGTACTTAGCAAGCTCTGAGGAGGGGTTCCCAAGGTGAAGTAACCAAAGCCTAGTCTAGCCTAGCAACTAAACACCTAAAGACTCACCATGTCCAGGAAGGCATGGTCCAGTTTTGAAGCTCTACCTATATCCATTCAGTTATTCACTTAGAATGTTTCTGGAGCCTAGCACCAGTAGCTCAAGCCTTTAACCCTAGCTACTCAAGGGGCTGAGATCTGAGGACCAATGTGCAAAGCCAGCTCCAGTAGGAAAGTCTGTGGGACTAATCTCCAATTAACTACCAAAAAAGCCTCAAGTGGAGCTGTGGCTCAAGTGATAGAACATTAGCCTTGAACACAAAAGCTCATGGATAGGGTCCAGGCCCTGAGGACCCGCATGTATGCGTTTGTATGCATGCACATTTGTGCACACATGTGTGCGCACATACACAAGTTGCTGAAAGTACAAAGAGGAATAGAATGTCTGCACTTAATACTATATAATATAAGTAATTGAAATATGTTGAATTTATAAGAACTTATATGATGAAAAGTAGCCAGGTATGGTGACTCACAGCTATTATCCCTGTTATTTAGAAGGCAGAGATCAATAGGATCACAGCTCGATGCTGGCTTGGGAAAATCCTAGAAACCATCTTAACAAACAAGTTGGATCTGAGGTTCACTGTTTAGTCCCAGCTACATGATACGGGGAGGAGGATCATGTCTGAGATCAGCCCTGGGCTAAAAGCGTAAGACCCTATTTGTAAATATCTAAAGAAAAAAAAAGCTGGGGGCACATTGCTCCAGTGGCAAAGAGCTTGTCTAGTAAATATGAAGCCCTTAGGTCCACTGTAGACAATAAGAAGCAGCTGAATGAACATGGCTGAGAAGCTCACAGGCTTTAAAAAGAACATACCTCCTCTCAGAATATCCCTGTGATCATTTCTCAGCACTCCAGCATCAGCCTCTTGAGTAGCTGGACCTATAGCATGTACCACTATACCCTGCTTCTATGCATGGTCCTGAATGGTGAACACAGATTCCCAGGAAGGAGGGAAGTGTCCAGTCATGAAAGATCCAGGAAGATTCTAGTTTATCAAATACTGTTTCCAAGCCAAAGAAATTGTGCTTTATTCTGAGAACAATGCAGATTTTAAAAGAGATTTTAATTGAGGGAACAGCCTTATAAGACCTGCTGGAGCAGGATAAAGAGTATTGCTTGAAGGGGTGAGAGGCCACCTGCAGGGAGAATAAGTAGCCTGAGGATTAAGAGAAGGGTCAGAGCTAAGACTGGGCCAGGAGTATGGAAGGTAGAATTGAGAAATCATATGAGTGGAAAATGGAAAGTAAAGTGGAGGGAGTAAGCTATGTCTGTCTCTAAAATTCACACCCACTCACCCACAAGGAAGAAAACAAATCCACCTTCTACCATAAAGTCCTGACATGCATCTGCCACAACTTCATCTGCAAGATCAGCATCCTCTGGATGCTTCAAACTCTGTCTTGTGTCAAGATCTGAAAGCCTACCCCCTCTCTCTGGATTTGCCAAAGCTGGGGATCAGACCTATGCCAGAGACTCCTATTGGCTAGGAATACAATAATAGACTAAGCCTATCCCAGGAAGTACAGAGGGTAAACTACTAAAAACAAACAAAAAACCAAAGAGAATAATCAAGCTGGGTGCCAGAGGCTCATACCCATTATCTTAGCTACTCAGGAGGCTGAAATCTGAGGATTGCAGTTCAAAGCCAGCCCGGCCAAGTTCATGAAACTCTTACCTTTTATTAAGCACATAAAATATTTTTAAAAATTTAAAATGACAGAAGTAGAGTTATAGCTTAAGTAGTAGAGCACTAACCTTGAGCACAAAAGCTTGGAAACAACACTCATGCCCTAAGTTCAAGCCCCAGGACTGTGTCTCACACACACACACACACACACACACACACACACACACACACACACACAAATTATCTTAGCTGAGCACTGGTGGCTCAAGCCCGTAACCCTAGCTACTCATAAGGCTGTCATCTGAGGATCATGGTTTGAAACCAGCCCTCTGGCAGGAAAGTCCATGAGACTCATCTCCAATTAACCACCAGAAAATTAGAAATTGCACTGTGGCCCTAAGTGGTAGAGTGCTAACCCTGAGCAAAAAAGCTTAGAGATAGTGCCCAGGCCCTGAGTTCAAGCCCATGACTGACAAAAAGAAAATAAGAATAATCTTATTGTCCACGAATCAACAAATAGGGTTTTAACGGAGGTATCTGCAGAGGAGTGGTCCTTAGTGTAGTCTCTATCTGAGCACAGGTGGTGTCTGCGATTGGTACTATCCATTACTATGGCTGCAGTGGCAGAGGGTCGCATGGTACCACTGAGCCTTCCTTACTGTGTGCTGTAGCTGTGATGCACCATTGGGGCAGGGGTACATTTTTACTCCCTTTGACCTACCTCACCCTCCACCTACATGGAATCTGCCTCCCTGTAACACAGCACACAATAATGCCTTATGTTTAGCTCTGCTCCCTAGGGGCCAGAGACACCTGGAGGCATTAACCTGTCTTTAGAGGATGAATAGTTTTAAAGGGTGTGCTCTCAACAATGAAGGAACCCTCCAAACAGGCAGCCATAGTAGGTGCAGTTCCTCTTCTGTGCATTTGTTTTAAGCTCCACAATCAGGAATGACAGTGTACTGAAAGGGGACCTAACAGTAGCAGTAGCTGGTACTTGTATAAATAATAGATTGGGTGCTATATTTATAGCACCCAAGCTATTATATTGACTGAGGAATAGTACCACTAAATAATTGTATCTTTTATGCATTTCTGATGTTAAACATTAAAATAGCTTGTCTTCTTAATCTCTCCTTGAGCCCTAATTTATGACCAAGTAGAAAGATTTTTTTTAAATTCAAATGCTTTCAAAACCAATTCTTCCCTGACTTGGACTATAATTCATCACTCACAAAAAGCAGTTATCTTACAAGTTCACAGCAGGTCTATCTGCCATTGCTACTACGGGTGCAGGGTGGCTAGAAACAAACCTGACTGTTTAGTGTAAGGGCTCTTAATTTTCCATAAAATTATATCCATTGACGTGCTCTTCTATAAGACCCTTCCTACTTAAAAGACAAGAAGAAAGGAAATGATGAAGGGAAAGGAGGAGAGGGAGACAAGGAAAAGGACAAAAAACGTAACTTCCTTATTTTTTTCAAAAAAAAAAATGTATAGAATAACCCAACCAACCTAAAACTGACAACAGATGTGACTAAATTGTGACCCAGAACTTTGAACTTTATCCCAGTTTCAGACCACAGGAATAACCATCCCCGATGAGCCTCATATCTGTACTCAATCAGGATAACTAAGAAGGGCATAAATAAGTCCTATGCAAATAATTATGCTGGGCCCATTTATGCCTCACATTCATAGATGCCTGCCTAATTGAATCGAGTGTTTAATCCCAGGATTCATTATCTATTTCCCTATCTAAGTCTTTTTTCCCATTTATATTTAGCACCCAGCTGTCCCCTCCTCCAAATGGTCAACTGTAGTCCTGTAAAAGTCTTGAGATTGGCCTCCAGAACCCCTAGCTTTGTGCAGCAATTTTCTCAGCAGGGGGCAGCTGGGTCTTGCTGTGTCCCTGCCTCTGGGTTAGAATTGTTAAAGAGAACAAGAGCTGCACTGGAAATGGAGAAATGGAGCTGAGTCCTTCCAAGGGATGCTCCAGGTAGAGGTGGACCAGGTGTTGTTCCTAGGGACAGGGCACAGCCTCCTTTTGTAGCCGTCAGAGTAAAGCAATAAAAAGATCAGTGAACATGCTTGCTGGAAGTTATTGATAGAAAAATTCTTTCTGCACGAAAGGTTATAAACAGAGTGTTATCTGAAGATGGATTTGTTTTAATTTGGCATTGATGTATTTGATACCTGGTAGGATCAAAGAAAACCGAATCAAAGGGAGAAACATAAGCAGCCCTGCTTCTCTGAATACAGGCCTCTTTTATAGATATAAAATCTCAGGACTGAAGTGCTCATATTTATTTGTACTGATGTTTGTTTAAAGATCAATATTAAATAAATTGGTCTGGAAGCTATAGTCATAAAGCAGCTGTCGAACTAATGTAATCCCACAATGCCATTTTGTCTACTGCATGAAACCTGGTTAACTGTGTACTTCTAATAACATGTGGAAATCTGTTGTTGAAAAAGGAAATAACTGAACTGGATTTTTCTGAACTTGGACTAAATTGCAATTGAATATGAGAGGAATTTTTTTAAAACTTACGTGTGTGTGTGTGTGTGTGTGTGTGTGTGTGTGTGTGTGTGTATCCTTGGTCCCTTTAGGATAGTAATTGATTGGTTTTTACATCCTAGTGTTAAAGGTACATAGAACATAAAACTTCCTAATAAAGTTCATAAAAATGCCTCCTCCAACTCTCAAGATATGTTAATATATATCAGATCTCATGGTTTTCTTGACTTGTTTTGTTAATTGTTGATATTATTGTTTTATTTGATTGTGGTACTGGCATTGGCTGATTGACTTGCTCTTGAACATTATTCCTGAGTCTCTTCTGTTAGTTGTATAATTGCATATACTGATACCTTCATGCATATAAAAATTTAAAAAAATTGTCCTGCTATTATCCCCCACAGATTCAGGGATAAATTAAAACATCTACATGATCACTCTGCAATCTTACCTCCATTGCCTCTGACACACACACTTTTTGTGTATGCATCCAGTTTGTTTACAGTGTTCTATTATAGATCAATTAAGATATGACTCCATTTATCAGGAAGCATCTGGTTATGACTAGAGAACAAACTAAACCTACTAGGCAATGATCTCAGTGTAGTATAACATGGGTAATAAAGTCAATGTAGAAGGAAGAAAATGCTTGAGAAACTAAGTAACAGTATATTTTATAGAATTGAGTCATCAAACAGGAAGAGGATTTGAACTAAGCGTTCATCTACCCAACTTGGTTTGGATGAAGAAAAGATAACTGAAGAATACTATAGCATGCTTTTCATGGTCCTTAAAGAGGTTATTAGTTATAATGAAGCTGGTCAAGTACTCAAGAGCTTAAAAGCAAAATTTTCTTCATATGGGCATCTTTGAAAACGAGGCTCTGCACTTGTAAGTTGTGTGACCTGGGACAAGTTGGTCCCTTTGCAAAGACTCTGTCTCCTAATTCAAAAGGTGGGAATAATAGCAAGTTAATTAGCAAGGTTTTCTTAAGGATTGAATAATATAATGTATGGAGAAAGACTTGGCATTGTGCCTGCTGTACGGTTAAGACTTCCTAAATGATAACTATTGTAATCATGTTGTCATACTCTGAAATGTCTGAGACAGTTTCTTCTCACTTTGTGATTACTAGGAGCTCCTAGAACTTTCCAGAAGAGGATTGCACATTAACGGATAAAATAGGCTGTATTCATTTATTAATTTGTAAACGTTAAATCTATTTCACAGTCTCTCCTTTGTTTCTGAAGGCTCTGGGAGTATATCTTAAATAGCGAAAAACGAAAAATGAAGTTTACCTGCTTACATTTGAGTCTTATTAACTCTGACACTAGTTACTCCTTAAATCTTTGCATGTGCCCCCACCCCTCCCAAAAGAGGTGTGAACATCACAATATTGAAAGTGAGTATTTGTTATTTGGCCATCTGTACTTAATGGCTGACCCAAGCCTAAGTAAATGGAATTTTTCTCTCAGTATGTCTATACTCTAATGTGGGTAAATAGATAGTATGTATACCCAGGTGAAGGGGCTTCTTTTCATTTTTGTTTTAATCTTCTTGCTTTCAATGGGATTTCTCACTGTTGAGGGCTAATGCTATCCAAACTGGTAATACCAAACAGGCCTAAGAAATGGACTAATGTGTTTTTAAAAGTCTGCCACCCCTAGCAATTTAGGACTCTCATTGTTTCAATCATATTGATGTTGTTTGGGAAAATTTAGGGTTAGCCATAAGAAGGGAGAAAAATGGCAAAAGGAATGAATTCCTTCTTGAAGGCTGGCTGGCTTTGTACAGTTAAGAGAACACATAATGGACAGTGGCCAGAGCAACCCTGCATGGTATTGAAGCTTCAGCCCAGTTACAAAAGTCAAGGTTTGCTGCAAACGCAGTGTGGAGAGTTATGTCCACAAGCAGGGCTCCGAGATAGGTTTTTCAGCATGAAAGGGTGCAATCTTGGAGGAGTTCCACAGACAATCATCTGCAGCCAGCAGAGCTCATGCGTGCTGGTGAACTCACTTACATATGTGGGTCACACAAAGGGGAGAATGGAGCTCTTTGTTCTGTGTCCATGGGAGGACTGAGTTTTGTATGATATAAATGGGGGTTTAAGCACTGCAGTGGGTGGTTTCTTGGACAGCATGTAGGGACAATAGATCCTTAGCTTTATCTTAAGAATTCTGAAATGACTCCTTTTATATTTTCTTGTTCATCAAAGCCTAACTTTAAAATCTGAAGATGTTCTCATTTGAATAGTTTCAGTAAATATCTGCTTTAGGCACCATGCGGTGGTTTTAGCTTTGCTTCCTGGTTGTTTGTTTGCACTTTTTTTTATGTTGCTGTTTATTTATTTTGTTTTTTTCCTTGAAAGCCTTAATCATAGATAACTAGATGGCAGAGTTATATTTCTTACTTGGCTTTCTTCTATCACTTTGGAATGCTTTCTATGTCCAAATGTAATCTAGTTAGCATCTTGGATTTAACATCGTTAAAAATCCATAGATGTGTAACTAGTTTATATATTTCTTAATAAAGATGTAAAAGTTAAAGTAAAACTGTGGTTGATTCTGCTGAATTATTGCTCTAAGATAGATTCATCAACTCCCCCAGCTGTATAAGACAGGGCTTACTAATGAAGTTCCCTATCAAAAAGAAAAGCCTAATTTTGATTTGGCTTAGGTAATGAACTTCTTTTTCCTGGTGTGATAATCTGCATGGGGTGGCTAAAAGAGGAGCAAGAGAGAGTGCGCTCACAGAAGCATTATGCAAAATGTCTTTTGTCTCTTTTTGCTGGGATATATTAAATTTTCAATGTAGTCTATGTAATATAAAATTATGATAATGACTTTTGGCCCACTGTGAAGGCAGCTTGCTGGTCCTGAGCGTGCGTGTCTGGCTTGAGCACCAGGATACACTGTGGGAGTTGCCTTTTCTATTAACAAACCTCTAGATACCTAATGATGAATTTTCTTTCACCAAATGTTCTCCTTTTGTCTAAAATACAAGCGTTTTCTAAATTGCTTTTGAGAAAAACAAGAGAGGCAGAGAGGTCTGTGGCACTAACAAGGGATATTCAAACAAAGCAAGGGATTCAGTTAGCATCCTTCTTGTAATTATAAACCAACCGAAAGGTTGTTTCGTGTACTAGTGAAAATATTCAATGTCTTATTGGTGTAACTGATTGCATCACTTAGTCAGAGGACAAATTGAACAATTACCCCATAAAAACATCGCTTCCTTTTTAATCATGTGGAATTAGACAGTTGAGTTTATGATAGCTGGTTATGTAGTTAGTATCTGTTGATCCTCTTCCTCTGTTTGCCTGTCTGTCTGTCTGCCTGCCTGTCAGTCTCTCTCTTAACTTTTAGATAATTATAATATATAAAATAATAGAAATTTCTGATTTCTTTTTACTGAGCATATTTGATATAAGTTATCTAATAAGGTTTTTGAAAAACTTACAAATATTGTATATTTTGTGAAGAAACTCACAAATATTGAATATTTTATACCACATTTCATTTTCAAGTGGTAGTGCTTATAAATCACAAGAAGGCTGATCCTAAAAGCCATCTTGGTTGAAGGCTGTCACATGATTCTAAATAGCATGGTCCTTACTCAGAAGACCTTTTAATCATTCTCTGACCCAATTTACAACAGTCACAAGGAAATCTTCTTATTACCTTACAGTGTTATTTCTCATTTCCTTAATTTTTTATTTCACTAATTCCTGAAAGCAAACATCTACCTGAAATTAAGATTTGGGTTGTTTATGACTCATTTTTATTACCAAATTGACATGATAATAAATTTCTATTTAGGATACATGGCTACTCTGTGATATCACAAAACATACATATTTTATTTTCTAGGAATTTAGCTTTGGAAGAAATTATCTAATGATCTGTTGGGATTGCTGAAGAGGAGAATTCCAGTAATTGAAAATATGAAGCAGAGAGTACATGTTGACATTAGATGTGCTGTTTCAAAATATTTTGAGGTATTAGATGCTTGTGAATTTCTCTAGAAATTAATTGTGGTCAGGAGGAAGGTCAATACTAAATATATTTGCATATCTGTTGATAACTGTGTAAATATCTCTAGCAGGTATGATTTTGTTTATATGCACATTAATAATTTTAGAAACTATTAGAAGCAATAGAGATACTTTTTTTAAAAAAAAGGACATATGTAAAATAGAAATCTCAGCCCTGTCTTCTGAATTTTATTTCTGGAACTAATAGAACTATTACAAAGTAGTAGTAATGAATGCTTTTACTACTTTTCTTACATATAAAAAAATGAGTTGTGCCAGGCAGTGGTGGCTCATGCCTGTAATCCTAACTACTCAGGAGGCTGAGATCTGAGGATCAAAGACCAAAGCCAGCCAGGCAAGAAAGTCTGCTAAACTCTTATCATCAATTAACTACCAGGAAAAATAAGGAGCCAGAAATGGAGCTGTGGTTAAGAGTGGTAGAGCACTACCATTGAGTGCAAAAGCTCAGGTACAGCTTCAGGCCCTGTTCAAGCTTCAGGACTGGCATGCATGCACACACACACACACACACACACACACACACACACACACACACACACACACACACACCCCTCAACTGGGGGAAAGCAAAGATAATATGGAGGATCTATGAAAATCTGAAAAACAGTCTACATATGTTCCTTAGCTCAAGTAGATGATTCATTTATAGTCACTTTTTCACCTTTCTGGGGCTTGCTATGTAAGATTCCATTGTCAAAGCTTGGGAGTGACATCTTTCAATGAAAATAATGTCCTTCCTTTTCAGGAAAGAAGGCCAAAGCTTCTGTTTGCATAAGCAAGAATCAAGAACTAAGTCTTGGCTAGGCATGTGGCTTAGTGGTAGAGTGCTTGACTACCATACATGAGGCCCTGGGTTTGATTCCACATAAACAGAAAAAGCCAGAAGTGGCACTGTGACTCAAGTGGTAGAGTGCTAACCTTGAGCAAAAGAAGCTCAGGGACAATGCCCAGACTCTGAGTTCAAGCCCCAGGACTGGCAAAATTAATTAATTAAAAAGAAAAAAAGAACTAGGTCTTGTGTTAGTAAGCTATGATACTATTCGAAGCCACCAAAAATGAGGCCAATTACAGTTACTTTTATTTGGGGCTAAGAAATTGTTGTTGCTGTAGTTGTTTTGAATCTAGGAAATTCTTACTCTTCTATCTTAACTGATTTAAACAGACAATAGTGATGCAAACCTGTAGCCCAAATGTTGTGCCTGTGTAGCTGCCTGAGCTTGGGAATAGCCAGACATGGACAAAAGGATTCGAAAGCTCTAGGGAATTAGTTTGTAAAGTCCAAACAGGGTCAATCTGGCTTGTTTGATGAGATGCTGTGCTTGTGTGATTGCTCTGCTCCTGCAGCCAACAAAACATGATCCTTTTTGGCTCAAGCTCATGCTTCCATGTGTCCTCTTTTTTTTTTTTCTGTGTGTGTGTGTGTGTGTGTGTGTATGTGTTTGTGTTTGTGTGTGATGGAGGATGACAGAGGCAGCCCTTTAGAAAAAATGCTTAGTGTTTTAAGATATACAAGATGATGTTTGTATAGTAGAAATAAAGTTCTCGGTGGTACCGTTCTCTGTTTTTGTCCTTAATTCAGTGTCAGTGTTTTATCTGCTGAGCCAGACAGGTGCAAATGAGCAAAAACTCCTACCACATGGAATGTTGGAAAGTAACCTCAGTCACCCACAGTCCTGTGTTTTAGAAAGGATCACAGTGTTATAATTGGAAAACAAGGGCTTACTTTATTTATATTCATTATTGTCAATGGGTGAAAAATCTGAGCATGAAGTCATCATTTATAACATAACTGGGGAGCCAAGAAAGGTTTTCAATGAAACACATCATAACCTGTGGGCAACAAACACTCTCCTAGAAGCTAACCAGAAAGCCCCAAGTCAGTTGACCAGAAAGCTTGGAGCCTCTTTAGACTACAAAGAGTGAGTTGTAAAGCAGAGGTACATACATACAGGGTCCAGTTTCTGCCAAAGGGCAGTAAGTCATTTGCTTCATAGCAAAATTGTAAGCCTTTCTTTGGTCATAGAGCCAATAAGTGAGCCTTAGAACAGAATTCAGTTTTCTGTGTCCAAAGGAAAAATGGCCTCCAGAGGATGCTGTACATTCCAGAGAATATTTCATTTCCTAAGGTTTTGCAAAGCACACTGATAGTAGCCTGTTAAAAGACACCACATTGTCTACCCCAGCCTAGCAGCAAGCAAGCACTACAGTATCTTTGATGCTTTTCAGACATAGATAAACAATTTTTTCTTCCCAAATCTTTCTATGAAAGAAATATGCATCTTCAAATTTACTACTCAGCGGGCACTGAGAACCAGACACTTCTAATCCAACCATTTGTCTAAATAAGCTGAGGTTGCAATTTCAACACCACTCTTCTAGTCACCAAGAGTTGGTATCCATGAAACTTCAGGTGAAACACTTCTTTTCTGGCTTCTGTTACATTCATCTTCTTCCTGGGAGGTAAGCAAATGGGCATCTTAAATGATCTGTGTTTGAAGATTTCTTTTCTTTCTTTCTTTTTTCCTCTTATTTTTCCTCTCATTTTCGTGTGTGTGTGTGTGTGTGTGTGTGTGTGTGTGTGTGTGTGTGTGTGCGTGTGCTTGATTGAACTCAGGTCCTCACATTCTTTCTTGGCTTCTTTTCCTCAAGGTTGGCATTCTACCACTTGAGCCACAAATCCACTTCGGGCTTTCTGGTGGTAAATTGAGATAAGAGTTTCATGGACTTTCCTGCCTGGGCTGACTTGGAATTGCATTCCTCAGATTTCAGCCTCCTGAGTAGGTAGGATTATAAGCATGAGCCACCAACAACCAGATTTTGCTTGAAGAAGCCACAGTTAGTTCATCTCCCTAGATAAATATGGGGATTTCTGTTTTTTGTTGGTTAGCCTAACTCTGAAGTAATAATTGTATTATGTTCAAGCAGAGCATTTAAGACATCTCTTTGGTATGACTTCAACCAAATCCATGTGTGTGCATCTGTGTATATCAATGGCTATTCTACATACTTTTGCACATAGCAGTGGAATGTGAACTTTATCTCCTATACTAAAACATCTTTAAGAATAGAGCTGGACCAGTAAAAATCACTCCCCCCACCTTTGGCAAGACTCACATTTTAAAAGAGACTATTTGTCATTCTTCTCAAAATGGCACTGACCTTCTTGCCTTGTCTTTCCTTCCATGTGTTGAAAATGCAGCCTTTATTACCCCACCCAGTTTTATGCATCTTCCAGATGACTTAACTGAACCGATGCTAGGGAGGAGATGCTGACTGGCACTTTTCCCAAGCTTAATGTGTTAACAAAAGCCAATGGTGTCAGTTTTAACAGTTTTAGCTAAATTCCCACGACACTCTTAACAAACGCTGAAACCTCTGCCATGTCTTACCCTGACAGATTTCCTGCCGTCATTGCACACTTAAGATAAATGTCATCCCCAATCAAAAAGTTCACATTTTCTCTGACAATATAATTTGTTACTTTGTTCCTGCTTTATCTCTTTCTTTGGCACAGCACTCTTAGCCGAGAGATGTTACTTCTCTTCATATTGGCTGCTGTCCTTTTTGTTCTTCCAAGTGTCTGAGTGGGATCAGACAGAAAAGCTATGCAGAGATTGTCTTTTCAATCCATGTAGGAGCAGATAGGAATTTGGAAGCTTTGATTTGATGAAGCATCTCAGATGTAGACTATGAGCTATGGCCATCATCTTATTTCATCCAGTGTGTTAGTCCATTTGGCTGCTGTAGTAAACTATTGTCAAAAGAAGTTTAGTTCCCACAGTTCCGGTGCTAAAGTTGATGACTTAGTTCATAGCACCTTCTTGCTTATCTTGGAATAAGAGGAAAGAGAATTCTTTTGGATCTCTTTTATAAGCACCCTAATTCCATCTTTGAGGGTTCCATCCTCATGAGATGGAGCCCATCTTGATGATGTAATCAAGCACCCAAAAGCCTAACATTAATATCTTCCTTGTCCCACCACATAGGGTGTCAGGAATTAGAGAGGAGACATAAACGTCAGTGTATCACATCTAAAATACCTAATTGCCATATTACTTAGCATGAAATAGATGGAAAAGGACCTTGGTTGGTCCTGAATAAAGGACATGGTCTTTGATGTAGACTTGAGTTAGAGTATGCTCTCTTGTGTGTAATAATGGACAAATCACTTAACATATCTAGGCCTGATTGTCTCAGGTGTCAGGATTGGGGCACCGTTAATGAAAGCACTCAGAAACGTCAGTTCCCTTTCCATTCCTATCAGGCTTTTCCCAAAGGTTCTGAACTGTGCAGCCCACGGTAGCTCTCCTGCCATGATTTTTCAGCATAGTCCTTTCCTACAAATTCCTTTGCCTTGATTGGTAGGGTGACTCAGTGGTAGAGTATTTGCCTAGCAAACAGATTCCTTCACTTATAAGAATTCACTGTCTTTTTTGTATTTGGGGCCTGTTAAAAACACACTCAACAGCCCAGTCACATAGAAGCATTTGCATCAGGAAGAGAATGTGTATCCTACCCAAGCAAAGACAGATAGCTAAGTGGCCCAAATACAACTATCCCATGCAGTGACCTGATGTGATTGAGGTAAAATAGCTCTCAGGTCTTTGGGGCTATTGGATGACTTGACAGTATGAGTTGTGGGTACAGCCTAGGGTATGAGTCCCAAGGCCAGGCTTTAGCCACCAACTTCATCTACGGAAATAAAACCAGGCTAGATCTCAGTTCCTCAGTTTCCTTTTATGTTAAAGTGGGACATTGTATGAAATTGTCCTGAAGGCTTTGCCTGGATGCAATGATTACAGTTTCAAAAGTATAAAAGACCTATCACAGGCAACTAGTTTTTTTTATCCTATCTTTTTTATTCATTAGCTTACAGCCCACAGACCTCTGAGCTGGTAATACTTTTCCTGTGCTGTCTCCTCCCCCCCAACCCTCTTCTCTCTCTTTCTCAGAGAATAAGAAAGAGGTGGCTTTCACAGCAGCTGGTTAATTTCCCTGGTTTCACACTACTGTTTAATGATCCGTTTCCTGTGTGCCACCTCTCTCATCTACTGAAAGATAGGTATAAATTGTACCTATAAAATTAGAATATGACTCAGGGTTATCTCTTTTTTTCCTTCAAATTTGGACATCGAAATAAGTTCCCAATATTTATTTTCCTTCACTAATTCTTTAAGATGAGTTGGGATATCTGAAACCTACATTTTTAGATGCAAAGAGAAGAGATGCTTTTAATAGCCTCTGTTGTTTTCATAGCATAGGACATGAATTCCCAGGAGACAGCCTAGAAACCAAGGCCAGGTGTGTACCACAGGGGAAAAGCTGGGCTCGCTGGTACCTCTTTTCCTGGGCAATCATGGACAGTTTTGTGTCTGCTGCTATCCCTGGGAGTCCACAATAGTGGGTTGAGAGGTCTGTGTGGAAATCCTTGAGAAGAAAGACCTGGGGAAGTGGATCACTTGGTAAAATGCACTTGATAAGTAAGAGAAAGGAACATATTGAGCATCACCATCGTGGAGAAAGCCTTTCTTATTATGGTGTTAGTGAAATAATGCTGCATAAAGAGCACTGGTCTTGGAGTCAATGCCCTCAGATCAAGCCCAAACCTTGCCATTTAGTAACTAACACCTACACCACGTGGGATCTTGGGAAGTTTTGGCCCGCTCGGGGCTTTGGCTGGCTCCTCACCTGTTAAATGAAGCCATTGGACTTGCTGTCTGTCCTAATTCTCCTTCGATGAGGTTGAGACTCATTGCTGGAGTCTGTGGGGTGTGAGAGCATACACGTGCTCACTATCTGTCTGTCTGTCTGTAAAGGGAAGGGAAATCTGGACATGAAGTCTGAAGAAACAGACTTGATTTCCTTCTTGGATTTTCTTGAGCCAGGAAGAACACTCAGTTGGACTAAACTAGTTCTCATACCTGTGATCATCTGCTTAATGGAAGGCCTAAATGTGGTAATACAAATGAATTGGCCATTACCAGCGAGACAAATCCTGATAATGCAGTTAGGAACTGTCAGAGGAATCCTCCTTAGAAAAGAGAGCAAAGCTGGCAGGGACCGCCTCTTTCCACATGTTACCACTCACAGAAGAGCAAACCTTTGCCTGAGGTAACCCTGGGGGCAGGGTTTGAAGGCACCTTCTCCATCACCTCCAAGGCCACAGTGCGATGGCTTTTCTGCTTTGTGTTTTCAAAAGAAACCTGTTCACATCCATCCTGTACCCTGTAGTTCTTCTTTATCACTGCTTGGGCAAGCCCAGGAGTTTTCAGTGAAGAGAAAGGTTATAGATGGCGTTTGCAATTCATTTTTTTAAATGCCAGAAATGGAATACTTGTTTTCACATATGCAATTAGGTTCTGATCAGATTGCAGTTTGAAGACTTAACCTGGGGCTTTGAGGGAGAGCAAGGAGGACTCATATGTGAGGTGAGAGGCCAACAAGGTAGGAGCCTGGTGTCCCCATCTTTATTTTCCCCCAAGGTCATTCACCTTTCCCCAGTCCAACAGCCACATTCAGTGTGCTAGCTAACACATGTCTCATTTGATCAGACAAGTAGAATTGGTTTTTAGGACTTTCTACTTGAAATTCAACATTGCAAAGTGATCTGTTGGTACAGCTCATAGTTTTTCTTTGTTGCTAAATGCAACAGTAGGGCATGTAGCCAATGGGTCCAAGATTAGTATGTGACAGGACAACAGGAGAGTGTAGTGCTGAGGGAAGGTGCACAGAGTCAAAGATGCCTTCTTGGTTGTTCTGCCTGCATCCGTTCTTCTTGTGTGGACTTGAGCAAGTTTCTTATCAGACATGAGCTTGAGCTTCCTTTTCTATATAAGTAGTCATAGTGATAATAGCTGATAGTAATCATCCCTCCTAGGAATACTGTAGGATTTAAATAAGATATGATATACAGAATTGAGAGTGATGCCAAGCAAAATGATTATTCAACCCTTGTTAGATATTACTGTTGTGTTATTAGTACTTAGCCTTTCAATCCAGGGAATGGAGACAGGCCTGAAACTCCTTTCAACTCCAGCCTGGACTATATAGCAAGACCAACTCTAAAAACAACTTCTGCCACTACAACATTCTTTTAGATTGTTCGATTTCTTCCCTAGATATTATTAAATTATTTATGCAAAACATTGACTATATTATACAAGTATTTTAAACAGATTGACACAAACATAACCTTAACAAATCACTCTGCCTTTCCTATACTTATTACATAGAAATAAAAACTTTCTTTCGAAGAAAACTATGTATATCTAAAAGACATTAGAAGAGTCACAATTTTTAGTAGCATTAGGAAATCCATTATGCAAAAAAACCCAAACAAACAAAAGTTTCTAGTTGGTTTAAAGAAAATCAATGGAGATCAATTTGTCTAATATTCAGATTTTTGGTTGAATAGCAATAATACATTTTATGTTGTATAATCTTTCAATATACTTTAAATTTTTCATGTTATACTGAAATATGTTTTTTATTTTTATATGTTATACTGAAATATAATATTGACTAAGCTGACTATAGATTGAAAACAACCAAAGAATAAAGCATATTGTTTCAGTGTATAAATCAAAAGATACAGCAACTGGTCTCTCAGTGATTAAAGCTGCCTTCCCCTTTAATAACTCTCCTAAGAAACAGGAAATGTAATTTCCCTACACCTTTCCTGGGGCTCTCCAATCAGCTAGGTCCTCTGGGGGTTCCCTACTGTATATTCCTTCATCAACATGGAGTTCCCCAAGGGGCCCACACACACTCTGTTAAAATTAGCTGAATATTCCTCAGAGGGGTACACAGTTGTATGGTGCAGCTTCCTGTTTGAGCAAAATCATATCTTTAATTGCAGAGACTTTTTTTCATTACCTGTTAATTGATAAATCATGCTTTCTCCTGCTGCTGTGGCTCCTGTAGCAAAGCCTGATCGTGAGGCAGTCCCCAGCCCAACCCCCATTGCCCTTCGCACCCCACCGCCCCCAACAAAAAAACGACAAGAAGCATCATGGCCAGAGAAAGAAAAGACAGGTTGGATCCCTAGGCAGAAGCCTAGAGGAGTTACACTGGAATAAAACAAAGCCAATATAGAGATCTAGGCGTTTTTAAAATATAATATGCCATTCAAATGTTTCCCTTTCCTTTCTCCCTCCCTTTGTCATTCTTGTCCTTTTATTCATGTTTCTAATCTGGGTAGCAAGAGGCCACTGTCTTGGGAAGAACAGTAAAAATCCTGAGTATAGTGAAATAATTTAGCTGATAATTCCCCGCTGTATAATTTTCTACGCTTCCTGCTAGCTGACCTTGTGGGCTCCTGTCAGGTTGCTAAGGGAAATCCAGCAGGACTCCAGCTCTGTTCCTTTACTTTTAAGAAGTATTACAAGAGAGAGTGGTATGTTGGTGCCGGCTTGACAATGGGGCTGTATGTTCAGTGTTTGATCAAATAGCATGGCTTGTCCCCTCCCCAGCCTTTGCCTGCCTCTCCTCCTCCCACCCAGCTTTCCATGATGGCTGAGAGATGGAGAAATTGCTGCAAACTGTTGAGCTGGAATCATGAGCTTGATGGATGTCATCAAAATGTGGCTTGATCCCTTGGGGCGTGGCCAGGGAGGAGGCGGCTGGCCAAGCCCTTGACATCTAATGGAATTCGGAGCCTTTTATCTCAGAGATGTCAATCTTTGTCCAGATCAGGGTTGAGTGAAACATGCAACCTCGGCAATAAAGGCTGTTTTCAGAGTGAGAGTACAGAGCTCCCCACAAACCCAATTCCTTACTATTTGAAACCCTCTTCCCATACCTCCTTCCCTCCCCTCCTCCTGCCCACCCAATATTTTCTGGGCTATATGGAAAGCAGTTTGGACAGACAGTAGAAGGCAGAGTAAGCAGATGGGAAAATTGTCTTTATTGTGACGTTCCCAGACCGGGCAAAAGTTACCCTGCTCATTATGAATGGGACGTAATACACCATTGATTTGTGTCCAAGTAATTCCCAGGTAATTATAGGCCATCGATCTCACTGAGCAGGAGCTCTGGCTGTTGTATTCTGCAAACCTCATGTTGCCTCACACCTGGTGACTGCAGCGCCATTGCATTCAGAATCTAGAACTGTTTCTTTCTGAAGCTTCCTTTGGCCATGAGGATACCAGGAGACTTTAAAATGGTCCCAGCATTCTGTAGGAAGCCTTATGGATTCCAAGTATAGGATTGTCTGCAAACCTCGCTCTTATAAACTGTCCTCTGATAGGACACAGAGGTAAGGCAGCTTCCTGTTTGTGGTAACTGTGGAGTGCCAGCAGAAAGACAGGAATTGCATCAGCTGGCTGGTTTTGTGTCTCAGCTGTCACCAAAAGAGTGTAGTAATATTCCTGATTAAATGTCATTACTCTGTGGCACAAAAATGGGAACACTGACATGATTTTGGATGTGTTCCTGTTAAAATTCAGCCGTAGTAGCAAATTATGTCTGCCATGGATTAAGCACAGCTATTTTTGCACTATAGTCTATTGCAGGCTCTGAATTTTTATCAATAAGTCTATACTTTATACCCATTGATTCCCTTTGGGCTTTAACTGAAATGTTAAAAACAAAAACAAAAACATAAGTAATAGAATGTTGAAGTGTTGTTCCATCAGCAGACACGGACAAGTCAGAATAATGTGGTGAATATCCCACATTAAAATCAGTTGGTGATCACAAAAATTGATTACAGAAGTGTGAGAAGAGAAAGTTTGTTCTCAGATGCATTGGTTGTGTATGCTTTTATGTAGCTACATGAAATGCCTAAGCCAGATTTGAGAAAATAGTCATAGGCCGTAATTTCTCCTCACCAGATTTAAAATTATGTCATGGTTCAATCCTTGCCTCAAGAAAATAAACCCTAAAACCTGCCTATTTGTCTACTCCACTTCCTTTAGATGCTTACAAGCTTGTAGCCAGATGGGAACAAACAGAAGTAGTGAAAGCAGACGTTTGACTCCTAACCACAAATGCACGTTGAATCTATATTATGGCCATGTTAATACATTCATCTAGATTAGGATAATAAATTAGACTGTATTTGACATCATTGGTGGATGGAATTATTTATTAAACTCTGCCAAGAGACCTGCAAATGGAAACTAAGAAGCTAGTTGCTCAATTACAGATAAAGTGTCCACGGTAGAGGATGTGAGACCACTAGGTGACAATCATAAAACCTACAAACACTGCCCATCTGAGGGACCAGCACACCTTTTGCTTGGGGAATTCAGTGGATGCTATGCACAGGGCCTGCTGTTGAATAGGCGACTTGCCCACATCCGGGCAGACGGGAGAATTTATGCTCCCATTTGGCATCTGCATGTTTCCAGATCGGGCTTTGTCTCCTCCTCTTACGAGATAAGTTGAAACATTGACAGGCAGCGTGTTCCTTTTTCCCCCCTTTTATTACCGTAATTTATAAGATATTTTAGCTAACAGGAGAACGGCCCAAGGGGGCATTCTCATGTTAATTACCAAATGTGGGCTTGTCAAAATCAAATAGCTCCAGGAATAATGCAAGGAGCTCTGCATCATTATATTGTTTGGCCCTCAACCCAATATTAGCTACTTTTAAAAATCTGGGTTCATTAGGCTTTTAAATTTGAAAGAGGAATCACTACCGGGGGCCTTCAGAAGAATCTTTAGTCACAGTCAGCAGCTCAAGAGTTTAATGTAAATGACATTAAAAAATAGTTTTATATACCATACTCTGGGAAACATAAAACCAACCCCCGCCAAAAAAAAACCCTCAATGCTTGAAATTAAATTATTTTTAAAAATCATTGCTAGCATTCTGAAATTGAAGATATATTTTTAATAGATGACTATGTCAGGAGGTGTGCAGAGTTATTCATGTTTTATTCCTAAACTCCCAGAGTGTGATCAAGTTGGTGAATCCAAACAAACTGAAGACGTTAGACAGCATTAAACTCTAATTGTAAAAGGTTTAGAATATACTGCATAGAAAATAGTGGGACTACTCATCAAGGGGCATATCTTAAAAGAGACTGAGTATCCCACTCTATTTCGGTGTCTCCTGACACTGCCACGCACGTGGATTTTTAGTTTTCTGGCACCTTCTGCCTCAAGCCCCAAACTTTGGCTGTAAGGAAGTAAAGCAGAGTGTGCTTCTTTTTTTATTTTTATTTTTTTGCCAGTCCTGGGGACTGAACTATGGGCCCGAGCACTGTCCCTGGCTTCTTTTTGCTCAATGCTAGCAGTCTACCACTTGAGCCACAGCGCCACTTCCGGCTTCTTCCATATATGTGGTGCTGAAGAATCGAACTCAGGGCTTTCATGTATATGAGGCAAGCACTCTACCACTAGGCCATATTCCCAGCCCCCAGAGTGTGTGTTTCTATAAACTCTCCAGCCCTCTTTCCCATTTCTGCCATGGTCTCCGATGCATGCAGAGTCCGTGTGATTGGGACGGTGACAATGTCGATGAAGGACATCCGTAAACAGCTGGTGATGTCAACAAGAAGTTAGAAGTAAGATTTGCTACACTAAAGTACAATGTGTATAACTCTCCTGTGCATAATCAAGAGTTTGCTATATATACAAGTGAGAATTAATTACAGAAGTGTGAACTATTAAAATACTAGCTGGAGGGTATTGCCAAAGAGTCTGTGGTGAATCAAAGCTTGAGTACTCATGTTCCTGGTGTCTATAGGACAAGCATTTATTCAACACCTATTGCACACCAGGCTCTGCATTTAGTTGCTAGTGATATAAAGGCAGATATAACAGAGTGATTTCCTAAAGGAACTTCTGTCTAATGAACTGACAGAATTACCATCTTAGGGTGATTTGGTACCAAGTTAATTGGAGTTCAGCTGAAAGTATCTCAAGTATTTCTGAGCTGATGTTTGAAAGATAAACTGGAGTTTTTCCAGTCCAAGAAAGGATGTTTCCATGTGTACAAATGTAGCAACTGAGCTGTAAACTAAGAGTGGAGTCTTTCCATACCAACCCAGGTCTGCATGTCATGACAAGGAGTGTGCTTATGTGTTATAGCACATGGATTGTCTATGGAAGCAAGAGCAGGAGAATGTCATATTCTGATCTCTGTGGCTAGGTCATTCAATCCCCAGCATGGAGTGAGGGGGAGCACTAATACTGCCAGGAAGCAGGAAGGCAGGAGTTTCTCTAGCTTGTGTTTGCTCATCCTTTCTCTTTTTTCTGCAGCTTTCAGACTTCCCTTTCCTCTTTTCCTCTTTTCTCTTCTTTTCCTCCGTGGATGAGCCTCAGCCAACTGCACACCACTACACAAAAAAGAAAAATCTGTTTGGATTGAAACAGATTTCTTTAATTAATAAACTTCACTTGTAGAGCAATTTTTAGGTTCATAGAAAGTTTAACCAAGAGTATAGAGTTCACATTCATGCCCTTCCCACCCAAGACTCCCTAATTGTAGTCAGTGCCTTGGTGTGGTGCATTTGTTTCAGTGGATGAACCAGTGTCGATACATTAATTCAAGTCCTCACATTTAGAGTCCTGTTTTATGTTGCCCAGCTCTGTGAGTTTTGCCAAATTCATGTCATTTTTTTTTTTTTTTTTTTTTTTTTTTTTTGCCAGTCCTGCGCCTTGGACTCAGGGCCTGAGCACTGTCCCTGGCTTCTTCCCGCTCAAGGCTAGCACTCTGCCACTTGAGCCACAGCGCCGCTTCTGGCCGTTTTCTGTATATGTGGTGCTGGGGAATCGAACCTAGGGCCTCGTGTATCCGAGGCAGGCACTCTTGCCACTAGGCTATATCCCCAGCCCTCATGTCATATATTAACCATTATAGTAATAATAGTTTTATTACATTAAACTTCCTTTTTATCACAGCTAGTCATTTCCCTGTGCCCCAAGTCTCTAGTAAATACTGACAGTCCTGTCTGTCTCCATATTTTTTTTTCAGAATGTCAAATATTTGTAGTCAGATAATTGGCATAGCCTTTTGAGATTGTCTTCTTCTATTTAGTAAAATTCATTTAAATTCCCCCATATTTTTTCATGGCTTCATAGCTTTCTTTTATTGCTATATAATATTCCACTTTATAGGCTTACCATAGTTGGTTTATTCATCACTCACTGAAAGACATCTTAGCTTATTAAAATTTTTCTGTTTTGATGATGAGTGCATTTCAGTCAGTTTTAAATACTTTTGTCTTGAAACTTCCTTTGCATTAAGGTTTCTTGATTGGCTATAGTATGTTTGGGTTTCACTAGTAAAATGGGATCGGTTTTTCCAGATCTTTTCTATGGTAAATAAAACAAGTGAATATTAATTTAAAAAAAAAGACATCTTGACTTCTTCAAATTTTGCCAGTTGTTAATAATGCTGCTGCAAATATTCATGTGCAGGTATTTGTGCTCTATGTCATTTTTAACTCATTGAGGAGTTACCTACAAGTATAATTGCTAATTCATATTTTAATATATGTATAGCTTTTGTAGCTTTATAGGGAACTTTCAAACTGCTTCAAAATGTATGAGAGTTCCTATCATTGTAGGTCACTATGGGCATTTTGTTTTGTTAGTGTTTTAGAAATTATTTATTCTAGTAGAGGTGTAATAGTGTTCCATTCTTTTCAGTTGGGATTCAATAAAGACTCATGATGGACCCCAGCCTCTTTTCTGCAATTCTTTGACACCTGTATGCCCTGTTTGGTTAAGCTTCTATTCATATAACTTCCCTGTTCTTTGAGTTGACTTCCTATTATTGAATCTTAACATTTCTTTGTGATGAGGGGGGAAGTAACAAATTGTACAAGAAATGTACCCACTGTATGAAACTGTATACCCCCTCTGTACATCACTTTGACAATAAATAAACAATTATTCCGAATTGTTTTTTTTAAGATTTCTTCGTGTATTTTGGATCTAGCTCCTTTAGCAGACATGTTTACAAATCTTGTCTTGCAGTCTGTAGCCTTATTTTTTCATTTGTGCTGCCATTTTTTTATTTGAATGCGGTCCAGCTGAACTTTTTTTATCATGTAGTTTGAGTTAGTGTTTAAAAACTTACTGTCAAAAATCAACACATAGATTATTTTTCTTTTTTATCATCTAAATGTTTTACACTTAGTTTGTGATCGATTTTGAGCTTCATGTTCTGAATGCGAACATCTGAATTGTGGCACTATTTATTACAAGATTATGACTTTGTTCAAAGATCAGTTGGCCAAATGAGCTGAATCTGTTTCTGAGCCGTCTAGCCTGTAATGTGTCTATTCTCTAGTTTATCTCTCTACTAGAGTACTCTCTCTTGATTACTGTGGCTTTGTAGTCATCCTTGAGGTCAGGAAGCATCAGTTCTCTGGCTTTTTAAATCTACAATATTATATTAGTTGTTAGGGGTATTTTGTCTTTTATGTGAATTTAAATTTGTTACTCTCTACCTATTAATATGGTGGAATTTTAAGTGGGATTGTGTTAAATCCATAGATTTAAATTGACATCTTATCCATATTGAATCTATGATTATGAAGTATGCTTCCATTTGTTTACTTTTTAAAAACATTTTTCATAGTGATAAAAATGTAGCTTACCTCATACAAAGATCTGTACATATACACATTTTGTTAAATTTATACTTAATATTTTCTGTGGGGGAGAGCAAGAAATAGGTTCTTTTTATGTAGTCTAGGCTGGCCTCAAACTCACTATTCTCCTGATTCAGCCTGGGAATGAGAATTGCAGATGTTTGCCACCATTCGTGAATCTCAATTTTTTGTGTGAATATGAATAGTGTGGGGCTGGGAATATGGCCTAGTGGAGTGCTTATCTTGCATACATGAAGCCCTGGGTTTGATTCCTCAGCACCACCTACATAGAAAAAGCCAGAAGTGGTGCTGTGGCTCAAGAGGTAGAGTCCTTGAGCAAAAAAGAGGACAATAATAATAATAAAATATGAATAATTCCAATTGCTCATTACTTACCAAGAGGAAATTAATTCAGTTTGTTGAGAGGTAAACTCAGGACCTCACACTTGCTAGGCAAGTGCTTTACTACTTCAGCCACTCCCCTCACTCCCACCCAGGTTCTTTTTTAATTTTACAGACAGTTTATCTCATGCCTTTTCCCAATCTGTCCTCAAACTATAATGCTGGACCAATGAACTTTTATGTACCTTTAGTACCTTCTTCATCATTAGGTTTTGCAACTTTGGATTCCACACTGAAATTATTTTTACATGTATTTGTACTAAACACATACAGACTATTTTTTTATGATCACTGCTCCCTACAACTACAGTTTAAAACTAATTACACTGTAACAGGCATTATAAGTAATCTAGAGATTAGAGATGATTTATAGCATGTAGGAGGCTATACATAGATTATGTGCAATGCTATACAACTTTGTATTAGAGGCTTGAGTATATTTTGCATATTTTGGTACCCACTGTCCAATTTGCTATCTGGAACAAGCTGATAACAAATAGTTGAGAGTTGGCAATATCATCTCATATCCTGCCATCTCGTTATAATTGCTTCTTAGTTACATAAGTCTTACTGTTGATTATTTGGGATTGTCTGAATATATATATATATACCACCTCTGAATAACGACAGTTTTATTTGTTTCATTCTAGTCTATAAATCTTTCATTTCTCCTTCTTCTTCTCCCTCTTCCTCTTCCTCCTCCTCCTCCTCTTCTTCTTCTTCTTCTTCTTCTTCTTCTTCTTCTTCTTCTTCTTCTTCTTCTTCTTCTTCTTCTTCTTCTTCTTCTTCTCTCCTCCCCTCCTCCTCCTCCTCCTCCTCCTCCTCCTCCTCCTCCTCCTCCTCCTCCTCCTCCTCCTCCTCCTCCTCCTCCTCCTCCTCCTCCTCCTCCTCCTCCTCCTCCTCCTCCTCCTCCTCTTCTTTCTCCTCCTTCTTTCTCATTGCATTTTCTAGAACTTTGAGTATGTTATCAAACACATATGTGGCAAGGAGATGTCAATGCATTCCTTAGATCTTAGAAGAAAAACTTGCAGTTAGTTTCCTATCAGGAGTGCACAGTTAACTATAGGACTATAGGACTTTTTATACTTGTTTCACGAAGTCGGGAAAGTTGTTCTCTATTCCTAGTTTGGTAAGAGTTGTTTTGTTTGTTTGTTTTGTCATGAGCAAGTGTTACAATTTGTCAAATGCTTTTTCTGTACCTATTAACATGATCATATGATATTTTTTCTTTAGCCTATCAGCAAGGACTGCATCAATTAATTTCCAAATATTGCCTGAATTACCTAGAAAAAAAAAAACTAGTCATGACATGTAACACTTTACATTGTTGTTGTGTTTTTTTCAAATTTTTATTATAAAACTGATGTACAGAGGGGCTGGGAATATGGCCTAGTGGTAAAAGTGCTTGCCTCGTATACATGAAGCCCTGGGTTCGATTCCTCAGCACCACATATATAGAAAAAAGCCGAAAGTGGCACTGTGGCTCAAGTGGCAGAGTGCTAGCCTTGAGCAAAAAGAAGCCAGATACAGTGCTCAGGCCCTGAGTCCACGCCCCAGGGCTGGCAACAAAAACAAAAACAAAAACAAACAAACTGATGTACAGAGAGGTTACAATTTCATATGTTAGGCACTGGATACATTTCTTGTACTGTTTGTTACCTTGTCCCTCATTACATTGTTGTCTTATCTGGAACAAACCATAGAGAGAAATGGCATCATTTATCCTTTAAATGTTTGGTGAACTCCCTACTCAGTGTTCCATGTAGGTGTGTCAGAGACCAAATAAACTAGGTCCATTTTAGATTGGGAGATGTTGTTGTTGATTTAAGTTTCTTTTCCTTGGTCACATGTATTATCATAAATTAACAAGTATGACTTAGGCACTAGTGTCAAAAATCAAGTTTCTGAAAATAAAGTTATATTTCTTGGTCCTCTCCAAATTCATGTATATCCCATCATGTTTTTAGGCCTTTCTTCCACAACATGTTTTTTTGTGGTTAGGAAGGCTACTTAATTTCTCCTTTTGTCCTCACTTTCTCTTTTTAGCAAAAGGATTAATAATTGCATCTAAATTGTATTGTTATTTATTTTCATTATCTGAAGGAGTTAATACTATGTAAAAGATATGGAACTTTGCCTGGCATACAGTGGATACTATGTAAAAGTCAACTGTTATTATCATTAATATCCTTGTCCTGCTGACAAATCTCTTTTCCTCTGTCTTCCTCTCTACATCTTATCCCATCCCTACCACTGACAGGTCAAAATCAGCCCCCCTTTTTTAGAGTTCATAGTCTTCAGTAACCTACCTTTGATTTCTGCCTACCTTCTGTCTGCCCAGGATTTCTCTATCTACCCACACAAAGGTCTCCTTCTCATTTGATTGCTCACCTCCCCCAAACACAGCTTCTACTCTGTGCTTCCTCTTACTATTGCCTTTTTTCCAATTCTCCCCCTTCTCCCCCCACTGATGGTGTGCCTTGTCATTGTATTTGAAGTATAGTTTGCAACATTTATCCATGTGGGATTTATGAAAGTATTCCCTACTGATAATAGAATCCTCTGGTGTTTTTAGATCTGGAACAGATCTTATGAGTCATTTAGCCCAAATGAATCAACTCAGTCCTAGAGAGGTCAAATGGCATATCCAAGTTAGCGCCACTGGAGACTATCTTTGCGAAGCGGCCTTTCATCCCTTGCCAAAAAATACAAGTGCAATCACTGCAATAAGTTAATGTTTTGGGTTTTTAAGTTTTATGTTACATTCCAAATGCTCATGAATTACCATAGATATTAAGACTAAAATTTTTTATCTCGCAGTGCTTATCTTCCTTGTAGGAAAATTTCAGAGTATAGGAAAGCTTCTATTCATGTGACTAAACATTTCTAGAATAGTTGGTTGTGGCTCCTGTTCAGCCTTTTAATGGTGCCCAGGAGATAAACACTGCTTAAGAGTCACTTCACTTACGACGCAAAACAGAGTGCTGCTTCAATGGAATGAAGATTTTTAAATATTACTCAGGTAAGGAGAAGTAAATATCTGTGTAACTAATTGAAATTATAGAGGGAATAGGAAAACAGAACGTAGTTATTAATAATCCCTCTATTTATATGAAATGAACTATTCATTTGAGGAACTAGAACACAGAGTAGATATTGCTTCATCTAAATTTATAACATTACTGTGTTGGATCCACATGTAATAGCCACAGCTGGGCTTCATTTATGAGTGTGCAACCTGTCAAGTTAGGAACTAAGATATGAAAGAGGCATTTTTTTTCTAGGAAGCCTGGTTCAAAGGTTAGACAAATTGCTGAGATAATACCATTCAGTCGGTATCATTAGGTGCTCAAATCCACTTCCAAAAGGTCAGTGTTATTTATTTCTACTTGATGTCCTGAAGGAGTCTATCTTTTCATACAGTGCTCTTTGTAGGGTCCAAATTCCTAACTTTAAAACTGACATGGAGGCAAAAATTACACTTACAGCCATGAGCTGATGTCTCACACACATACTCCTAGCTACTCAGAAGGATGAGAGCTGAGGATTGTGGTTTGAAGCCAACCCCAGCAGGCAACTATGTTAGACTTTTATCTTCAATTAATCACCAAAAAGGTGGAAATGAAGCTATGGCTCAAGTGGTAAAGTGCTAGCCTTGAGCAAAAGTCACTCAGGGAGAGGGCCCAGGTCCTGGGATCAGTCCTCAGGACCGGCACAAACTTGTTTTTTTTTTTAAATACACTTACACTGTGAAAAACTCTGACCAAGAGCTTCTTGTAACTAGTAGTAGAATGTAAGGTAAACTGTGTCATTTCCTAATTTCATGCTTAAGTAGTTGTCAATCACTTACAAAATAGGGTCTAAAAACTTAAAATACTAGACTCTACTACTGTACAGAAGCAAGTTTATATTTCCTTAGACATTAAAGCAAAAATGTAGCTAATCCATGCCTTTCTTTTCTTTTTAAGAGCAGTCTTGAAAACCAAGTTTAATCTTAGAGAATTCATTCCATCTCTGTCTCTGTCTTTCCTTTTTGCTCACACACAGACACACACACACTTGTACACACATACATACACAAACACACTCATGCGTGTGCATGCATACATGCACATGTCTATTCAAAAAGATTCATTGGCTACTGTCTCATTTTAAGAACACTGAACCATAAAATGAACATAAAGTATGCCTTGATATTTTAAATTTATTGTTAACCAACCAGTTCTACTAGCATGCAAAATGCCAAAGTGTACAGTTGAATCAGAGACCTCATTTCATTCTATCAATAAATTAGATAAATACTACGACAAATGTTCAACCATGGATTCTTGTCTGTTATTCTCTGGTGGCTAGTTAAGTTTCCATTTTCACTGTAAATAGAAACAGAAGGAAACTCTCCCCTACCCTGGAACTGTGAGCTGATAAATGTATGGGACCAAATAATTTTTAGAGTGTGAATTCATACTTGGAGCAGGTATGCTCATGCGCACAGAAGGTTTGACTTACTAATAGACATAGAATATCATTAAATCCATGTTTCCTCTCTGTCTCTGTCTGCCTGTGTGTCGGTCTCTTTCATTCTCTATGTCTCTGTCTCTGTCTCTCTCTCCTGTAAGAGATCTCCATCTGTATGTACAGCTTGGGTCTCTCGCGTTCCACTGTGGCTAGAATCTCTGAACAGTAGCTGCGCCATTTGGAGCTTATCTCATGTTTGCCTGTCTCAGACCAGCATTACCTTGAACTACATTCCTCATTCCTCCATATCTACAAAATAGTATTTCATGTATATTATGCATGTATATTATATTATGTATAATAGTGCAGCTTCAGGTGGGGAGCTAACCCTGCTCCTGGTATTCTACCATAGGCAGACAATTTCTGCTTGAATGCTCACTGACCTGTGTGCTGAGAGCTGTTCTGAGATGATGGAGGTTCTGCCATTGCCACCAGGGCTCAGGTTGTAGAGTGGGCTCTGAGTTCCACTCACCCTCCTGAGAAGACATGCTCATGCCATCAGCCCATACTAGCAGTCAGCCACTCAGGTTGGCCAGTGAGGGAAGGATTCTGGAGTTCTATTATACTCACAGTCTAGTTGTAAGCTCCTCCATCCTTTCATTCTGAACTTTTTGTGCATTCCAATTTTGCTTCATTGATTGACAGTACTGGGGATTGGACTCAGGGCCTCATCCTTGCTAGGCAAGCACTTAGAACCTCTAGGAATACTGTGTTCCTCTAATAGCTCTCTCCTGTTCAGTGACTGCCCTTCCAAAGGTGGAAAGGTGCACAGCTTCCTACATCCACCTGCAGATGTTTTGTCACATTTTTTTTTAAATTTTCCTTTTCCTTTACCCACTATTTCCTTTTCTTATGGATTAAATAAATATGGACACATTTGAGCCCTTTTTTAAAAACACATTTTTCTTTATTGTTAAAGTGTAGTACAGAGGGGTTACAGATTTATATGTAAGGCAGTGAGTATATTTCTTGTTCAACTTGTTACCTCCTCTCTCATTTTTCCCCCACCTCCCCCCTCCCCCTTTCCCTCTCCCCCCAGAGTTGTGCAATTGGTTTACACCAATTGGTTTTGTAAGTATTGCTTTTGGAATGGTTTGTCTTTTTATCCTTTGTCTCTCGATTTTGTTTTCTTCAAAACATTTTAAAACCAAAAATAGGAAATGTACTGTTGAGAAAGCCTGAGAGAGTGTGATAACCTGAGACTCGTGGCAGGTATCTTACCACCTTCCTAAAACAGGTCTGTTCTTTGTCCTAACCCCCAAACCTCCTCCTCTCAGTACTTTACTGTAGGCAGGAGGTTGAGACTGGAGGACTCACAAGGAAAGACTTCTCTAAGTTGAGAAGAGGAGAGACAGCCACACACTTGTGTGGGGGTCAGTTTTCAGTTTTGAAGGGGCTGATTGATCTTAAAGAGATGAGAATAAGAAATAAGAAAAGGGCAGGAGCCTGTGGCTCATGCCTGTAATCTAACAACTCAAGAGGCTGAGATCTGAGGATCTTGGTTCAAAGTCAGCCCAAGAAGGAAAGTCTGTGAAACTCTTATCTCCAGTTAAGCTCCAGAAAACTGGAAGTGGGACTGTGGTTCAGGTGGTAGAGTACTAGCCTTGAGCTGAAGAGCTCAGGGACAGCGCCCAGGCCCAGAGTTCAAACCCCATGACCAACCAAAAAGAGAAAGAAAGGCAGGGAGGGAGGAAAGGAAGGAGGGAAGGAGGGAGGGAGGGAGGGAGGGAGGGAGGGAGGGAGGGAGGGAAGGGAAGGAAAAGAATAGAAAAGAAAAGGAAAATCATTCTTTTCAAGTTCACTCTGAAGAAATCCATTCTAGATGAAGAGCAACAATACAATTTTTTTAAATTTTTGGTATTGAGGTGACACTGACTTTTTTTTAAAAAATGATTTTCTTAAAGAGTTTAAGGTTGATGTTACTTTTCCCCCTAGGTTGCTTGTTAACATTCATCAATAAAACCACTTGAATTTAGAAGGAACCTGTCTTCCTTCCTTTCCTTCCTTTTTTTCTTTCTTCTTCCTTCCGTCCCTCTTTCTGCTTCCCTCTCCTTTCTTCCCTTTCTTCTTCCCTCCTTTCCTTTGTAATAAATTCAGTTTCTCTAATAAACAAGATTGTTTCCGTTGTCTTTTCACTTCTGTGTCCAATTTGTAGGCATCAACTTGTTCATAATGTGTCCTTATTGGCCTGTAAATGCCTATAAGATCAATGCCATACTCTTTCATTCTTAATAATGGTCATGTGTGTGCTCCTTTCTTGACCAGCCAATTAAGCTTATCAAGTCTGACAATCTTTCTCAGAATCATCTTTGAACTTCATTATTTTTTTCTATGTCAAAGACTTAGTTTTATTTTTATTATTCCCTTCCAATTCTACATTAATTTGCCTTCCTTTTTTCTAATTTCCTCAGGTAAAATTAAGTCTTTCTTTTTAGACTTAATTTTTCTTTTCTCTTGTAAGTTTTGTTTTGTTTTGGCTTTTGTTTCAGTACCAGAGTTTTGAACTTAAGGCCTCATCTTGTACTCGCTAAGCAGACACTCAGCCCCTAAGCTACTCTGGCAGTCACTTTTTGCCTTGGTTCTTTTCCATATAGACTCTTGTTTATGTCTACATGGCCTGGAGATAAATCATGAACAAAGCTTCTCTTTGTCACTGGGATAATAGACATACTATGATGCCCAGCTATTGTTCTTCCCCTTAGCTTAAAGTAATAGGTGTGCACCACTTTGCTCAGCCATCGATTGAGATGGAGTCTCAAAAACTTTGAATTGTAGTCTACTGATACCTACTTCCCACGTGGCTGAAATTACAGGTTTGAGCCACCATGCCCTGCTTGTTTATTTTGAGACAGGATCTCTTTGTAAGCCAGGATGGCTTTGAATTCTTGATGCTTCCTGACATGGCTTCCTAATTATATGGTTTTGTTTGCTTGTTTATTCTTTGCTGCACTGGGGTTTGAATCTATGTTCTCATGAATGCTAGACAAGTACTCTTCCACTAAATCACACCCTCATTCCCTCAAATAAGCTGTTAAATCTGTGAATTTCCTTCTAAGAAATTTGTTGGCTATATTTCATGATTTTTAAAATATTGTGTTTCTAGTACCTACAGTTCAAAATATATTCTAATTTCCTTTGTGATTTATTTATGGGTCAATGGATTATTTAGACGTAGGCTTTTAAACTTTCAAATATTTTGAGGTTGTCTAGATACCTAATTATTATTAATTTCTAATTTAATTCTGCGTGATTAGAGCACATATTCTGTATGTTTTCAGTTCTATTGGGTTTATTGACACTTGCTGTATGGGTGAACATATGGTCAATCTTGATGAATGGATCATGTGCACTTGGAAACACTATGCATTCTGCAGATGTTTGGTATAATGTTCCACAGTTAGCAATTAGGTCAAGGTGGTTGAGAGTGTTGTTACATCATCTGGGTCTCCAGTGTTTGGCAGGAGACAGGATCAGTTTATTCTGTCAGACACTGAAGAGACATATGAAAACACCCATCTGGGAGGATCAGATTAGATTCATTGTCAACAGGCAGTCACGTGTTCATTACAATTGTTAAAACTGTTTTCCTTAAAGTCTATCCATTGCTACTTTATGTTGTTTGAAGCTGTTTTCAGTTGCATCCCTATTTATGACTTTTTAAAGTTATATTTTTATTATCTTTAATCATTTTATAAGTACTATACATCTTGATTGATGTCAACCCTTCCACCATTCTCTTTCATCCCTCCCTATCCAACCCCTCCCTTCAGTTTTCTTAGTTTCATAGGATTTACATTGAATATGATGACTGTGTTCCCCACTTCCTTTTTTCATCCCTCTAGCCCGTCCTCTGGCCTCCCCACACACACCTTTAAGTGCCACTATCCTGGCATTTATTTTGTTGAACTGTGATTTCTTTTTTCTAAGGAATTATGCAGTTTGAACTCTCCCTTGCAAATACTTTATTTCAGCTAATACATTTATGTACACTTGTATACAACCTCATATGTGCTTACTTGTTCATTTATAATTAGTTCTTGCTTCCACACATGAGAGAACATGCGTCCTTCATCTCTATGGGCCTGAATTACTTCACCTGACATAATTTTTTTCCTGGTAAACTTCCAGGTCATTTGATTCATTTTGCATTATGAAATGTCCCTTTTTGTCCCTGGAAGTATTGTTTCTGAAGTCTGATATTCATGTAGCTATTTCCTACCCTGCTATTAATATAGAATTATTTCCTACCTGTGCCTTCCTGTCATTGGGTAGCATACAGTCACAAATCACCACACACTTGGTTGTTGAGATGGAGTTGCACAAAATTTTTGCCCACAGTCTCCACCTCCTGAGTAGCTCTGATTATACCCTAGAATTTTTATGCTTATTATATTCATGGCAGATATCCATTCCATTCATTTCCTTCCAAACAGTCTTTATATTTAATATACCTATAGGCAGCTTGTAGTTATATTCAGTTCAGCAATCTCTGTTTTTTAATTAATGCTCATTACCATATCATATTTATTACCACAGTGAGATTAAAGTCTAAAATTTCTCATTTGTTTGGTCTTTGTCCTCCATTTTTATCATTTTTTCCTGCTCCTGACCCCTTTTGAGTTATTCTATTTCTCAAATTCTAATAAATATGGAGAATTTTAGCTGTATCTCTTTGAAGTATTGTTTTCCTGATCTAGGAATTACAATGTAGGGTTTATAAGAATACAATGTTGTTATTATGTAATAATGTACAATTAACATTCTTAAATATTCATATTCTATTCACAGGTAATGTCATGCCACTTCAAAATGAACGTAAATTTTTATTTCTTTAGCTGATTAATTAATTTCTTGTCGGTTCTAGGGCTTGGAGTTGGGGCCTGGGAACTGCCCCTGAGCTCTTCTGCTCAAGGCTTGTGCTCTACCACTTTGAGCCACAGAACCACTTCTGGTTTTCTGGTGGTTAATAGATATAAGAGTTTTATGGACTTTCCTGCCTGGGCTTACTTCAAACCGCAATCCTCAGATCTCAGCCTCCTGAGTAACTAGGATTATAGGTATGAGCCACCAGCACCAGCATTGAATGCAAATTTTTATAACCATATAGATCATCTGTGATGCAGAATTTATATGTATTACGTAGGCATATGCAATAAAACCCATAAAATGCTGTATATTTTTGTGGGGTTTTGGTCTTGTGATTATTGTGAGGGTTTTTGTTTTGTTTTGTTTTTACTTTAGAAGAGTATGTGTTTATTTTGCTGCTTTGAAGATTTTAACTTTATTATTGCATTCATTTATTTCAAAAGCATATACCTATATGCTTTTCTTGTACTTTTCCTTACTTGAAGTGTATTGAGTTTCTTGTGTTTAACAGGGTTGTTCACTGAATTTGGTACATTTCAACCTTCTTTCTCTTTGTTTCTCTTCTCTACTCTTCTCTCTCTTCTCTTTTCCTCTCTCTTCTCTTTTTTATTTATTCTTATGTTTATGTATTTATCATTTATTTGGTTTATTTTTAGGCAGAAACACACAATATGAACAAGTCTTGCCTTAAGCTCCTAGTTAATCCTCCTTCCTCTACTTTCCAAGTGGATTGCAAGTGTGTTCCCCCAAGTTCAGCTCAGCTATTATTTCTTAAGCAATTATTTTTTCCTCATGTTCCTGCTCCTCACCTTGGTAGGACCATTCCCTAAGTGTTGATGTGCTCCTATGGGTTCTGGATTCTGGAGGCTCTGTTTCTAATTTTCAGAATTAATTCTTTCTATTGATCTATTTCCATATTTGTTGGCTTTTTCCTTCATTATATCCATTATGGCATTAAGCCCTTACCATGATTGTTTTATTTCACAAATTGTAATTTTCAGCTTTGCTCTGTTTCGTACTCTTCTTTGGTATTTTTCCCTATGCGGAGTTCCCATGTTGTCATTCGGAGGACTGTTTTTTCCTTTACATCACTAAGCATAATTATAAATTTTTAAAAAGCCAATATAATTGCTACTTTTACATCTTTGGGTGTTAATTCCAGCATTGCATTATTATCTAGCCTCTTAAAAGTGATTCACATTTTCCATTTTCATTGAATGCCCAGTAATTATGAATTGTATCTTGGTCATGGTGAATGCTGTTTTGGGCACTCTGAATTTTGATATATTTCTCAAAAGAGGGGAATAAAAGGGTGGGTTGCTAAGATGTCAATTATGCCTCATGGGTTGCAAGGGTTCAGTCTCTGGCTACTTGACCATGCTTGCTTGGGCTGAAAATTGTGGCAATGAGACCACGGGATGAAAGGAGCTTCTTCACCTGGAGGTAGACAGGAAAGAAACTGACAGAGAGGAGACACAGACAGAGAGGGCTCCCAGGGCAATAATCAGCCCAAGAATATGTTGCCTGTGGCCTACTGCTTCTAAGCCCCGCCCCCTATATTTTCCAGAATGTCTCAAAATTCCACCACCAGCTGTGAACCAAGCACTCAACACAGGAGCCTTTAGGGAGCATTTCATGTTCAAACCATAGCATTGTGTGTACACATGCACGTGTGAGAGTGTGTGTGATTGTTATAAAATGAAGTAGTTCCCAGAAGCTCTCTCAATTAGAATCTCTCAAATCCAGTACAAATATTATCTAATTCTAAGCACTACCCCACTTAATTATCCCTTTTTCATTCTAGCCCCTTTTCTCCAAGCAACCCCTTGTCTTTCAGTGTAGATCCTGTCCCAATGGCAGTTAAAGATGCCTCATGTCCAAGGTGCATGACTTTTAGATAGCACTACTAAATCACCATTTTCTTTGTTATGGCGTGCCTAAAATATTTTGCAGCTGAATTCTGTGGGGCTCTGGTACTACTGAAAAAGACCATATATGCCACATGTCCTCAGTCTCCCATACATTACTATGTGGTAGTATTCAAAAGTAGTCCTAAATGCTTGTATCTGCTATCTCCTGCCTTGAATGCTGAGGCATCAAGGTAAGAGGGGCTAGGGAATGACTTAGATTACTCTGGCAGAGATAATGAGGTGGAATTCTTTGTAAGCCTACTCGGGTCAAGCTTTGCTTCAGAGCAAAATGCTTCTACACTGGCCCGTGAGCATCCTGAACTACTCAAACCCACTCCCTTGAGGAAGGCAAAAGAGTTGAGATTAAACAGCCATCCTTCATAGACGCTTCTTAGTATTTTAGTATCTCATCTCTCTAAAGTAAATAATGGAGACTTACAAATAGAACACTGTTGCTTCATAGGAATATAATGTGAATTAACGATATGTCAGCAGGATGTCCTGTAGTCAGCAAGAAGACAGTTGTAAACATTCACACATTGCTTCTTATTTATTACATAGAGAATTTTTGCAATACTTTATAAGCAGCAAAGGCCCTGACTCATGGCCTAGAAGAGCAAGCTAATAAAAAAAAATGCCATTGAATTTCTTTTTCTTTTGACCCTCTATTAAATTTAGGGAAAAGAGATACACTAAATTCCATTTCTAATAATAGCATCCAGTGGGCACCACATGGCTTAAGACAACAGGCAGAGAGACCTTTCAGTAGTCATCTTTGCTTTGAGACCAAATGAAGTCTGCATGATAGTGTTATTTTGTGAAATAAAATCATGGAAAGAAGCTGATGTTTTCTGGCTAGATTTAAAGAACAGTTGTCACATCACCAAACCAAGTCTACCAGTAGTGACTAAGCTACACTTTCCCCAGTGAACCGTAGCTGACTCAGGAGTCATACAATGGAGAATCCATGACTTTAGATGTCTAGTTGTTTAGGTAGCAAGTAGATACCTTCACTGTCTAATCTTACATGTCTTTTAGTTCAGCCTTTCTAGGTTAATAGGGTACCATTAGAAAGAAAATGTGCCAAGGAAAATAATATTTACAGGAATAACAAATGAGTATTTTTTTTAATTAGCAAAAAATGTAAACAGTCGGTAACACTTTTCAATGTGAACTGTGATGTCATGCAGGTATTTCTGAAGAACCAGAATCCTTGTGACTAATTGTATTCATCATGAAGACTAAATTTATTCTTAGATTCCATGGTGTGTTAAGGATAGGGATGTTTACCCAAGAAGAAAGCTAACATGGCATTCTTCTATGTGAATGTAATTTTCACTTGACAGAGGTGTATTTTTGTGGTAGGTGTTTGCTTTTCATTTACCCACTTAAGACTTTTCCATCCTTTCGGAAAAAAAAAATATATTGATTTATTTTGTGAATTAGGGAGAGAGAGAGACAGTGAACTAGAAAGAGACAGAGAAGAAAAAGACCATGATTTATGATAAGTGTACCTGAGCAAAATACCTATTTATTCCCCCTTCCTATTCTCTTTTTCAATTAGTCATTTTATGTTAGCAAACAAATCTAAGATCTCATTGCAGTCACAATTTGTCACCAAATTAGAAGATACATTTGAATATATATATGTGTATATATATATATATATATATATATATATATATATATATATGATCTTCATTCTCCCCCACTTTGCCTTTTAAAGCATTACAATTTGGCCTCTCCTATGGAAACTGAGGAAGAGGATGAAAATGAGTAGTTTCTTGGTATAAATGTGCCATCCTCCTCCCTCCCAGCTCTGCAGCCCTACAAGGCGGGCCGGAAAGGTCTGCATCATGGATCTCCATAGCCCACCTTGCCAGAGGATAAATAAAGGGCATTCATTCATCAGCTCTCAAGCTGCCACCCTCTTTTCTTTTCCCCCAGCCCCACCTCTCCCTGAAATTAGGAGGAGGAGGTTCTGATAGGTTTTTGTCTATTTCTAGCAGAGCCAGGCATGAACAATTAAATTTAGGGCTTCCCTGTGGTCTGTGAATAACAGTGCACAGTGATAACCATCAGGGCACAAAGGCAGACAACAACAACAACAACAACAAAAAGGCTTTAAAAAAAATTGTTTACCCTTCAGGACACTGTTTACCTTATCACTGAAGGGGAAGTTCTCATCTCAGCTCATTTTGGAAATTGTACTGGGTTTATTCTCTAGCTCTGAGTTTCACACTGTCCAGTGATGAAAGGGGGTGTGCCAGCCAGGGGCTGGGGGACTTACACAAGGCCCTGCTCTCTCCCCGCATGCAGGAGTGTGCATGTGTCTGTCCCTCCATCTTTCTGTCAGTCTTTTTCTCAGGTTTTTGCCATTTCCTGAGATCACCTTCCCTTCTTCATTCTCGCCACACATGCTCCTTTCCCCTTTCCTTGATTTTTCTGTCAAACCTTTTCCATTTCCTCCCTTTCAACCAGAATGATTTCCCCCTTTCTCCCTCTCTAAATTTACTTCACAGCAGATTGTCTTGTAGTAAATCACCAAAAACCCAAATAGCACTAAAGCATTCTGATACAACATTAGCATTTGCTTAACAAGCACAAGATAAACATTAAACAAAGAACTGCATTTCTTTATTAGAGGCTGCAAGATACATAATCCATGAGCACAAGAAACATGGGACCCAGTGGATATGCAGATGTGTGTTATTTCATTGGCGCTGGGCGGCCTTGTTAGAAAAGGTTTTCATCTGAAGGCTTGGGGGTGGATGGTTGACTGTCCCTGGTGGGGCTGTAACTAGATACAGAGACTGTTGCAAGCTAGGCTGGGCTCCCTGGTGGACCTGCTGATTGGACAGCCTGAGGAAAACTTGGGAAGCATCGGGAAGTGAACTCAATCACCTTGGGGATGATAGGGTAGAACCAGATGAAGGCATTTGACTTCTTTTGTAACTCCCACTAAGGACAGATTGCCAGTGCGATCCAGCCTCCATAACTGCAAATCAGACCCTTTCCCCTATGCCGATTTCATTAGAATGGCCAGCATGGTGCAAAGAAGGGGGGAAAAAAAAGAAAAAAAAGGTTAGACACAGTAATTTTACAGGCAGGCGGGTACAAAAAAAATCTGCATAATTAAGCAGTCAAGGCTGCTAATAGGGGAGTTTATATGCTCTGGGACCAGGCAAGGGCAGCACATATGGATATAGCACTGGATATTAAATCTACGGCATGCAGACTTACTTCGGGGCCCTCAGAGAAAAGGCTAATTATAGAGAGAGGAATTGTGTTTACTGGTCTGTCTTGGGCAAAGATGGTGAAAGAAGTGCAACCAAGTTTTGCAGTTAGACATGAACAGGCTGTTAATAGAGATATCAAAATATGTGCTTGGGGTTGTTTCCCACCTAATCAACACAAAATTATAGATTCTGCAGACACTCCACACCCCTCATCACCTACCGGAGACAAAACGCTTGGAGTTCAGGATTGTGCATTAAGTGAATACAGAATGGCACGGTGCGTGGGCTAGGAGTGTTTCTTATTAAATGGCCACAATTTAATCTGGGCTCTACCCTTTATCATGGAGAAATTTGATTTCACTGCTGTTTAGCTGGCCCTGTTTTAAAAAATGTCAGTGCTTCTGGGCATGAACTTGAAGTCAGCTCTCCTGTAGGAATGGAGATGGCAGGTGGAAGTCTCGCAGCGGGCAGGGGTGAGCCTTGAGAGAGAGGGTGTGCTTCTGGAAGGGGCTCCAATGGGATCGACATTAACATTTCATAATGCAGATCAAAGACAGGAAGAAAACCCACAGGCCCCTTTGTCACGGGGCCCCTAACGACAGCCTCATCCATGAGCTGAGATGATGCCTTCAGATTATTAAAGAGATGCATTTCATATTTGTGTGTATGCATGCATATATGTATGCATACCCTTACTTATTTATTTAATTCCATACAAAGAACATTTCTGAAGGAAGGAGTGGAGAGAGTGGGCCATTTGCCCCAGGCTGCATGTGCCAAGGCATGCCGGGTTGTTTCAGGGGACCAAAGCCTCCTGCAGATTTCGTTTTCCAGAGAAGCAGTCTGGACCCTTTGTCCTTTAGGAAAGCTTCCATGGAAAACAGCAGCCCTCTCTTAATACAGATTTGCGGCTGTGGGCTCAGGCCATTTGTGAGCCTGTCGTGCATTCCATTACTTCGCCCGGACAAGTAGGGCCACAGAAGAATCCCACTGCCTCGGCTCAAGATGCACTAAAACCTCAGGCTTAGGAAAGTAAACAGCAGCTGATCAGCCAGATATTGGGTCAGGCTTGCCTGACATCTGTGCTCTTCTCCGAGGCAGGGAATTCAGTGCTAATGAGAAGACTGAGCCTCTGCCTAGGAGAGTGAAAGTCGCAGAGGCTAATGACCAGGCACATTGTCCTGAAAAGAGAGAAACACCACATGGTACTCAGGGTGCTGGGCACCTTTCTCTTGTCTGTGCGTTGTTCGCCGACTGACCAGGGGTCTCCGTTGTGCTGAGAACAGCTGGTCAGATAGAAGAGCAGTTGGTTAGGAGGGTAAAGGTCTCGGGAGGCTAGTGTATTATTGCAGACACCCAATGCAAACATTTCATACTGAATTCTTAAATGTATTTTTCCCTAGCAATTGCTAATTGAGGTTTTTTAAATATATATAATCAAGTTGATCCTTGCATTTTTTTAAATTCAGGACTTCTAATGTCTTCTGATTTCTAGAGGTCAAAATGAGGTAACATTTAAAAGAGGAAAAAAGGGAGAGAAAATTTTGATGGCCTGCAGATTAGGAGGAGCAGTGTGGGGCACACAGAAGTCAGCAGCATGCAAGCACTTATTATGAGTGTCTTTGATATTTAGTTATCTCTACTAGAGACTTAAAAATGGAAGACAAAGGAAATTTTGCAGGATGAAGGAGGAGTCAATAACAGTCAATACCTGGAAAATAGTAGCAAAAAAATACAGAATGTACGGGGCAGGACGTGGTCACAGTCTGATGCTTGTCAAGAGACAATGGAGTTGACCAGACCATTAGCAGGCAGTACATAGCCCCTTCCAGAAAAGGGGAAGTTATTATTATGATTATTATTGTTACTATTATTTTCAATAGAAGTAAATATGAAAGACAGGACTAAACACAAAATTGTTTGATTTTAGCTTTTGGGCTAGACAAAAGTCAGAAAGCTGGGCATGAGGCATGCAAAGGGCAGAGAATTTGAGATCTCTGAGTGCATGTTGAATTTTTCAGGATTCTAAAGAACTCCTACCTAGTCCATGGAAGGACTGGAAATCTCCTAGGAGGCTGCAGATTATCAAAGAGTCTTCTCTTTTCCTCCTTACCCTCTTCTATGTGTCCTCCCTTCTATCCATTCATTCTACATCCTATATCACAGTCGTCTAGAGAGCAAGCCTAGTAAGTAATGAAGAGGTTGATCAAGGAGCGATGTATCTTACAGGGGAAATAAGACATGTATTTATGCTGTGAGGAAAGTGAGATATATACCCTAAGGATCTTGTAAGGTCTGATAGGACTTCAGAGGTGAGGTTAATTCTGAGTAAGAGAGGAGACTGGGCTCAGGAGCAGGGCCTGAGGAACCCGAGAATGGTGCGACAACCCTTTTCCCCAGAGGCTATGCTATTCTGCTATTCTTCCTCATTTCTGAAACCAGTTTTCTATCAACCCAACAAATATACTGATAGATTATCTAAGCCTCCCCTCCCCCCCCCCATACACACATATTTTAAGAAGAGGAAGAGGATGCTGTGATTATGCCTTGAGAGGAAGGAGTTTTAGGTAAATTAACAGCATTAAAATCTTCTGGGTATTGTTTCAAAGTTTATCATTACCATATGCCGAGATTTCCTCATAAATGTCTGGGTTACATTTAAAAACTAACAAAAGATCTCTGCTGGATCTACCCGAATAATTGCACATGTCCAGAAGCCCGGCCAGTAGGACTCATTCCTGGGAGCAGGAGGCCTGAGAGAAGCCCAGCTTCACTGATAGGCTGTCTTGCTCTGGCAGTGCCACTGGCTGCACTGCTGGGCAGCCCCGGTGTTCTTGCCCGGGTGGCTGCCATCCCAGTTCTCAATCAACAAAACCCACAATTGCCTTGGGGCAGCTGACAGCTGACCATGGAGGAGAAAATGACTGTTGTGCAACTCTGCCCTGTCCTCTCCTCCTTCTGTCCAGTGCCACGGCCTGCCCCATAGCCTCTTGCTTTCTGTCCCATTTCCCCCTCTGTTTCCTGTAGAAGGAAGAGTAGGAAGTTTATACATAATCAATCAATGAACTCTAAATATAAAATATTTCAACAAGTGGAGCAAACATTTGCCCCATGCCTAATATCAAAAATTGACTGATTACTAGTCACTGGAGCCAGATTAGAAATCTGATATGGATTCTTTCATGCTAGATTCTTAATACATATTATCTTGAGCTAGATACTTGGTATGTTATCTCTACTGCCTGTCACTTTTATAACACAATGACATAGGCATTAGATATCTTTGTTTCCTAGATGACTCAGATAAAGTAAGGTCAAATTATCTATGGGTAGGTACCTAGCTTGCTAGTGGTAGGGTCACGTTCCCCATCCCCACCCCTGGGTCACTGAACTAAAAAAAAAAAAATCTACTCCATGACAGTAGAAGTCAGTTTCAACCCACAGCAGAGGTCCATGTTTGCTAACGTGTAAGGCACATGTACCAGGAATGTCCCTAACCTTGTGGGTATAACTTGTATTACAGTAGAAAAATCTGACAGATTATGAAATTAATCCCAGTCGTAATGGTCCATATATGACCAGAATTCCTACCCTACCTTAGAATGAAAGGACTGTGATATGTGTGTGTATATACACACACATATATACACACACACATATATATATACATATATACATACACACATATATGACTCAGTGATTGGCTGTTTCATTTCTTAGTATTCTTTGGAAACTAATGTGGAAGCAATACACAGACCAGCTTAATTGCATGTATGACCTGCTTTCTTATGTATTTGAGAGGGTGGAGATGGAAATGGAGAACACACAGTAGATGCATTTTACTGCCAGAGTGGAACTTTACAATCATACCAGGGGACCTTTTGGTAATGTTTGTAGTGTGCTGCTATTGTGATTTAGGAAAAGAAAAATGCTACTGCTGGGCTTTATTTTCAACCAATTTTTTTTCAAACATCAATTAATGTAATCAAATGTAGTACAGGGAAATCTAACTTTTGATTTACATTTCTGAAGGATAGGTTGGGGAGGGTTTGTTTGTTTCTCTTAACTCCAGCCATTTGATTTGTACAGTAGATGATTTCTTGGTATTTTCCAAATCAACTCAGTAAGTTATATTTAACAGTCTATGTGAAACTCTCCACATGAGCAAGAGAAAACAGCCTTATAACTAATACCATTTGTAGGGAAACAAATGATTCTGCCTTTCTTCACACTGTTTGAAAATAATGACATTTTGGGGCCTTTTTGAAATAGACATTGTTAATAAAATGAATCATGTCAATTTTCCTACCCAGAACAGCAAAATTGAAATGTGTTATTTCTTCATGAATTAGTCAGATTCTTAAATGCCAAGGTTTTGACTAAACCTTAATGAATTCAAACATAACAGCAACAAAAGAGAACAGCTTTAAAAATGTTTTGGTCTCCATCAAATTTGAAAAGGTTATTAAAATAGATCACTGAGATAACTGAAATGACCCAAGTCAAGTAGTTACTCTAGTCTTTCTCTCATTGCTTTCCACTGCCTTGACTAAGCACACATGATCAGTATAAGCTGCTAGATGCTCTGTCTTTCTAAGCAGATCTCTATAATTTAAATATCTAGCTGAAGTAATAACTTAGATCCAAATTGAGATTTTCTTCCCCCTAATATACTGCCTAAATGGTTATTTGATCTCTCCTCTTGTAGTTGCTCTTTAACTAACGAACTAACTAACTAAATATATATATATATACTAACGAACTAACTAAAAAATATATATATATATAGTTGAAGTCAGTTCAACAAGCTTCACTTCACACTTAGATGCGAAAGCTTCTCAAATCATAAAAACTATTAGAATTACTGCGGTCAAAGAAATAAATGAGCCTATTGATGATACTGTATTTCATGTGGTATAAGCATCTGGATAGTCTGAGTATCGTCGTGCTATGCCTGCTAGACCAAGGAAATGTTGAGGGAAAAATGTTAGGTTAACTCCGATGAATATAATTGTAAAGTGGATTTTAGTTCATATATCATTTAGAGTATAACCTGATATATATATATATTCAAAATAATCCACATTATTGAACAGCCTTTATGAACACCAGTGTTTATAACCAGCCCCACTCCCACACACACTTGTAAAGACTATCTAGATATTTTATTTAGAGTCGTTCTCAGGCAAAGATAATAGAAGAAAAGCAGCACTGTAATACTCTAGCAATGATAACAACTCCCTTGTTGCTGGTTTAAAAGGGAGGGCATGATTTTGACTTGTACATGTCCTGTTTCTAACTTCTTTTGCTTAAAAGTTACATTGGCCTGAGCACAAAACCTAATCTATTGCATTAGATGACATCATATTTCGACCTAACCGGGTGACTTCAGGCTACAGTGATTTCTTTGATTTGGAATTTCTCTGCTGTTATGACTTTAAGACAGAATTTCAGATATTCTTAAAAGAGAAGAGAGACCCTGAATGATCTAGACCCTGAGTGTCAATGAGTCACATTTCACTTGGTCCTGTGCTCCCTTCTGGGGAGTGCCACACTGCTCGCTGTAAGAGGTAGAAGAAGGTTCAGAATGGACCATACAGACCAAGGCAATCAATCATTCATTCTCCTGAAGAAATAACTGCAATTCTGTCTACATCTGTGAAATTTTATTTTTAATTCTTTGAAGTAGTTAGGAGCTAATATTTAATTAAGGAAACTTCTACCCTTCCTGAGAAAAATATTTATTTGTTTAAGGGGTATTTTCCCCATCTATTAGTAATTTAATCAGTTATGATGATGGGTTAAAGATATTTACTCCAATTTATTGTGGTTTTTTACATATTCATGCAATGTTAATCTATATTTACTTTTACTTTAATATTCAAATTTCTATTTTGCCCAAAATTTGAATTTAGGAGAATTGTTGTGGCTAGTCTACAGTATAGACTGTTGTTTACCTGGTTTACCCAAGCAGCATTATGCCACAAAATTATCCAAAGTATTTGGTTTTCTCCAGATTATCAGATATAAAAATTCCCATGGTAATCTCTGTCTGTGAGAAACAAAATATTGCTACTGCTTTTCAGAAGCAAAGGAATAATGGGAAAAGCTCTTTGAACCCTAGACTTCTAAATTGTTCTTTACCAATAGAAACTGTTGAGGAAACCACACAGAACATGATTTCTGAAAAGTCAGAAACTTGATAGTTGAAGGGAGCAGAATCCAATTTTACCTGGTTTAAGGATACCTAGGAATTCTATGTGGATTGCATCATATATCCTGCAGTGTCTTTAGAATTAGAAAATATTGAAGTCCACCAATAGATATATTGGTGACATTATCTCAGTAGATTTCCTTTTGTGTGCAAATATTCATTATCGGTTCTCGTGATATTGACACAGTGTATAATATTTAGAATTTTTAAACAAATCTTGATTGAATGGGTTCAAGTTTTAAACAAATTATCAAAAAGACAATGGACTAAAAATTAATTATGCTCAGAGCATCTTTAGGATTTGGCATTATATTCTTAGAAATATTTAATAGCTTTGCAGAAGGTAGGAAAATGAATTACTATTTAAGAAGGAGCTACTCATAATTATTATGCCTCATTCTTCATTTAACATAAATACTTATTAAACAAATAGGCTTTTTCTTAGGTCTATTTCATTTGGTCTTTAGCTTTAGTTTTTTATATAAAAAACATTACTGACATGCATTTCTTAACTACAACTTCAAAAATTATGTAGAAATGAGACAACGTAGTATGTCTTTTCATCTTTCATTCCTCTGCCTTTCTGTCATTTCTTCCTTCCTTCCTTCCTTCCTTCCTTCCTTCCTTCCTTCCTTCCTTCCTTTCTTCCTTCCTTCCTTCCTTTCTTCCTTCCTTCCTTCCTTCCTTCCGTCCTTCCTTCCTTCCTTCCTTCCTTCCTTGCATCCTTCTTCCCTCCTTCTCTTGCTTCCTTCATGCACCACAGTAGATAGCACACAACTCTGCCAGGTACATTGCTCTTGACTAATGGACTATAACAGAAGGAAAGATTCATTGGTATGCCAGGAACATCTTTGTTTCAACATATACTGTCTAGATATCCTGCTCTATCCAAAATCATGCCCAAGAGACAAAAGTTAGATTAGGAACATGTTAATCTTACAGCTTTTCCATCCAGAAGTACAGAGTTACCATCTTAGTACCTCATACACCTTGGAAAATACAAGACGGTCTCAATATTTTTCCAAATTCTCAATTTAGAACCTTACTAGGAAATAATTGGGATATGTAAGGAAATGTGGCTAACTCTAGGCAGAATAGAATTAGGGAATCAGTTTTCTTTTCTCAGTAATTTTAATACCTTGATGACATTGATTGTAATGCCTTATGCTCATAAATTGATATGTTGAATTGAAATTCCTTTGTACAACTCTGTAAAGACAATTTTAGAGAAATTTTAAAGAGACACTCAAACCCAGCCTCCGCCAGGTTTCAGATGACAGTTTAGCCAAATTGTTGGTTTATTGCCAGTGAGAGAAAGCACTAGCATTCAATCACAAGCTCACAGGTTGTGTGATCAAAGATATTTCTTTCAGCTTGACAGCTTAGACCAAAGTGCTATGCTGAGAATGAAGAACATGGAGAGGTGAGGAGTACAAGTTTCCAAACTACACTTCCTTGTTTTCCAGGGAGTGCTGCATATTAGCTAAAGCTTTCCTTTCCTATAGGGAGAGGGAAGCTTGTACATGACTGAAGAGACTTAATTGCTTAGGAAGAAGGAGTGATGTGGATTAGAATAAATTCAACCCTTGAGTTGTCAGGGAGTAGAGGAGTAGCCAAAGAGAATAGAAATCGAAATCGCTGTTTGCACACCAATTAGACATTTAGGACACAGTAACTTTGCTCTGTTTAACTGACAACTTAAGGTGTGATACTTAAGGAGGAATATATATATGTATATATATATATACATATATATATTCAATGAAGTCTTGGGCTAATATAGTACTGAATTCAAGAAGACTGAATTATTCTAGTAGTGGTCATAATCACAAGGTGTCAGTTAGAATCTGTGATTTCATCTTTTAAATAAGTCCATAGTCCCCATAGCCCTTTCTAAACATTACCTACAGCTCCAGCATCTAGCCACATAGATAAGTTGAGCCCTCTCTCTTTTTCCTCTCTTCCCTTCTCCTCTTCCTCCTCCTCCTCCTTCTTTTTTCTCTCTCTTTCTCCCTTTGCTATTTGATTACTTCTCCAACATTTTATATGAGAAAGCAAAACGTTCTGCAATCTTTGAAAATACTTGAGCCCACAAGCATGATTTGCAAAGTACTTGTTAGAATATTCCTTAGTAAATGGATAATACCAAAGAGTGGACAGCCAATTCTCCCGTGCCCTCCCAATCACATTTCCCTTATCACGTTTCTGATTCGCCTGAACATGGAGAGCATTATTTGTTTTCAGAGGGATGCTAATCACCTTAGAGTAGTTTTATGTCATCCTCCATTTCTCTCAAGCCTAAATGCCTCATCCAAAAGACAGTCTGTAAGAAGACACTGCACATGGATTCACATGCCACACATTTGTTTTTAAGTGTGCCTTTGCAGTATTTTCCTTTGTTAATATATTTTGACACCTTATAGTTGTAACCTGCTGTTCTCTTTAATTGCTCATTGTTATTAATTATATAGTGGGAATGTAGTTGGCTGCTGGAGCCACTTGGCTCTAAAGAAGTTCATTTATCATTATTGCTGTTGGAGCCACAGAAAATTGCCAGCATTCTTTCCCGAGATGAATGTTTTGGAGTTCGCTTCCAGTAAAATTTTGAACATGGGTCAAATCTTTAAGTGTTTTCTTTCTGCTGCTATCTGTTCCTGCTTCCAGTCTGCATGGTGAACACCTTCCTGTACTTCACTGTTCATTTCTGTCCTTGATTTGTTGCTCCTTCAGTGAAGTTAACATATTATTCTGGGCACTGCATTCGGAGCCTGTCCAAATAATAACCTTGCTTTTCTCCCCATTCCCCTAGCTGTAAAATTTCCTTCTTAGACCTTCTTGCCAATAACATTTTTACCTTCACAGTATTGTTAGGCACACAATTCATTTTACACTCATGAATACTGATTGGGCTTTACCTTAATTACAATCCTACCTTTCTGAGAAAATGATTATTATGGTCTTTAAAATAATGGTAAAATTGCATCTACACGCCCAACAAGTTATCATATATGTTTCAAATTCCCAGTTGGAAAATTGCCCATAGAAAGGGAATCACAGAAACAGCAGGAAAACAGATGAACTAATGCCACAATGATACTCACTAGACACTAGGTTGGAAATGAACTTTACAACTTGGGGGGAGGAAAGTGGGGAGGGGCAAGCAGGAGAAAATGAGGAAGGGGGTAGCAGTTTTCAAAAGGAAATGTACTCATTACCTTACTTATGTAACTGTAACCCCCCGTTCATCACCTTTACAAAAAGATATTTAAAGAAAAAGAAAATTGCTTATATGAAGAATGAAAGAATGAATGATGTATCTATACCTGGAGTGTATACCTACACTCAGGTACTTCCTGGTGGCTGTAGTTTTCCTTAAACCTCAGCGTCATTTAGAATCCATGACTCCATAGCTGCTGGAGCCGTAGAGCAGCCAGGCCAGAGTACTCCTCCGCCTTCTGGCAGTAGGACATTAAATTCACACTAGTTAAGCCAACTTAAATTGAGCCTCCTTGAACCTTCCTAAATAAAACTAGTGGCCTTAATTACAATCAGGCAATTTAAAGGTTATGGAGCTCTAACTAGTACTGCAGTATATCACTTTAATAATGCACAGGAAAATTTCTCTAAGGGGTGGCATCGTTTGATTAGAAGAATAGAAGTTTCACAGTACATTTCCAATAAACTGTTTTTAGAAATTTTATTGCATTTATGGTGCCATTACCTTCTTTATTCTTCAAGGCCAAGTTTCTAAGGTCACACACCAGTAGAACAATAAAAAAATGCAACTCATTTGCAAAATAATGCACAGCATTGTGATTTTTCACATTCTGTGGCTTCTCAGTTTTCTTAGGGTGAGTACAGAGTAAAGATGAGCAGGAGAAAGTCCCTGGGGCATCAGAGAAGACTGTGCTGTGTCCCCTCCAGCCCTCTGCCCACCCCTGCATGAATGCGGGGGTAACTTGTGCTTTGGGGCAAATTCATATTCTAAATACCAGTTAGGAGAAAAGAAGTCATCATCACAATAACTAATTAATCATACAGAAAGAAACTATATGATTAGATTTGAGAATGCCCTGCTAGCTTCTTGCCTTAAACTCATGGCTGTTGAGGTTCCCAGTGTCAGCCAAAGCTATTGAACCTTACCCCATTTATTTTGTTGGCTTGCTTTGTTTGGGGTTTTGTTTTGTTTTGTTTTCTAAATCAGCAGCAGTAGCTGGCCATGCTTTCTAGCAAAGATAAACAGCTTTTCAGTGTTTGGAGACTTTCTCCACATAACTAGTGGCTTTATGCCAAACAAAGAAGATTAAAGAAGAAAAAGCAAAGGCCCTGACCCTTGCCATAAACTCTGCTCAGCAACACGGAAGCATGTGTGGTGAGTGCTGTGTCAGTGAGAAGCTCGAGTGGCTGGCCTGCTGCTGCGTGGGATTAATATTGACTATTGTACCATCTCACTTCTCAACATGTTTTCCCATAGGTTTAACTTTAAGGCAGGTTACATTTAGTTTATGTTACATGAACTACCCTCTTTCAATTGTACCAATTTGTGTGTGGGGGGGGAGGGTTTTACTATACTCAAAGGCACCTGTACTTTCTACTATTGCTGCAAGTCCTCCAATGAGGGCATTATGGTGGGGTTTACTTTATTATTTTTATTTTAAGTAGGTGTACGAAGGTATTTTATTCCAGTAAGTCAGATTATGAGCACCATGCATCTTGATCAATACCGCCCCTTCCATTGTTATCCTCCATCATTCCCAAATTGCATCCATATTCTCAAGTTACATAGTTTATCTTATTACATAATGTATATTGACTATTATGACCATATTATCCCACCCTTTCTCTCCATGTGCCTTCCCTCCTTTCGTCTCCCTCCCCCACAAAACACATTCCAGCTTAATGGTTGGTATTTTATATCAAACAAGACAATCTATGAGAAAAGTCTCTCAAGAAGTTTATACATCTGGGGGCTGGGAATATGGCCTAGTGGCAACAGTGCTTGCCTTGTATACATGAAGCCCTAGGTTCGATTTCTCAGCACCACATATATAGAAAAGGCCAGAAGTGGTGCTGTGGCTCAAGTTGGCAGAGTGCTAGCCTTGAACAAACAAAGCCAGAGACAGTGCTCAGGCCCTGAGTTCAAGTTCCAGGCCTGGCAATAAAAAAAAAAGAAAGAAAGAAGAAATATGTACATCTGAATAAGAAAACAAATTATTTTTTAGAAAACTATTTATAGGTTATGGATATATGATGTAGAGATGTCTCTGTGACTTAAGGGTAAAGAAAAATCCACCACCCCTTCTTCTTATGGTACCTTCTTTGTGTTTACGACGTATGAGGAAAAATGTATTTTTCTTCTTGAAATAAGAGTTGAGTTTTGACTCAGCATTGCTTTCCAGAGATAAGCTACTGACCAATGAGACTCCTACTTCATTAATGGTTTATTTGCTTGAGCATTTAGATCTTAGTCCAGGAAATAAGGAAGCTCAGCAGTCAAAGGTAAACTTGGTGAGTTCACTATGGGGTAGTCACTGAATCCAACAAACAGCAGAATTGAGCAAAGTTGGGAAATCCTACTAATAGTAGATATCAATCTGGGTCAATCTGGACATTTTCCTCTAATGAAAATTTGGATACAGGACTACCTGGTTATATATTTCCAACAAATTGAATACATATTTATTGAACCCAGCTATGAGCTATATATAGCCTATTCTAGTTTTGTGGTGTGTACCAATGAACACAGGAAAACATCTTCCCTCCCCTGCACTGTAAGAACTAAGAAGTAACCTTGAAGTTCCCTCCCCATTCTGCCTCAGTAGAGTAGGAAGATGGACTGGCTACTCCCCTCTCACCCACTGGTCAGCAGGCATGTCAGAGACAAAAGCTTTCTTCCCGTTTGGAGATGCTGTGGTTTTTTTGCTTTGGTTTTTTGGTGTTTTTTTTTACCATGTTCATTATGCAAAATGGTTTATATTTGCCTTAAAATTGCTCACAGACTTTCTATGAGGGAGAGAACAAGTCAGCACTAAAGGCAGAAGAGGTTAAACAAAAAAAACCTTTTATGAGGAAAAGGTTTCCTTTCCTGTGTTCCCTTGAGGAGGAACAAAGGGGAAACTTGCGTGGAAACTAGATCCTTTCACTGGAACACACAGGTACAAATGGAAGTCAATTTTTATTTTTAAAAATTCTAAAATTTTGTTGGGGGCTGTTAGTTTATGCCTGTAATCCTAGCTGTCCAGGAGGCTGAACTCTGAGGATTGTGGCTCAAAGTCAGACTGGGTAAGAAAGTCCATGAGACTCTCATCTCCAATTAGCCACTAGAACACTGGAGTGGAGCTGTGGACCCATACTGGCAGAGTGCTAGCCTTGAGCTGAAAAGTTCAGGTACAGTACCCAGGCCCTGAGTTCAAGTTCCATGACAGAATATATATAAATATACATATATGTATATATATGCACACCACACATATATATATATATATATATAATTTTAAGAGTAAAAAGTTCTTATGTAGATGGAACTAGGAAACTTAAGCGAATAGGTAAGGTTGGATACATTTGCAGGGAGAATGAAGGAAAGGAGTGAACACTATCAAAATGCATTGTACATATAAATTGACATGTTGGACTGAAACCCCTCTGTACCACTATTTAAAGAAATGAGAAAATAAATGTACTTTTAGAGGTGATTCTATAAAGATCTGACAGAAACATCTCAGATTTAATTGTTCTCAACCTTTTTATAGCACCATTAATATTTTCGCTATGAAACATATATTGCTTCTTTTCTTCATTAAGAATGCTTATACTTGGGACAGGCATAGTGAGTATGGCTTTACCAGTGTCCTTCCTATCACTTTTGTAGTCACTGTTGATGTGGTTCTAACTAAATCTTGTGAGAGAAAATTGTTTCCCTTTAAAGCTATTTGGTGGCACAATGTGTTTTCAGTATGAATTTAACTGTAAGGTCTATGCTAAGATCCAGAAAAAGGAACAGAAAGAATGAGAGGAGCTGGGCAATGTTCAGATTGGAGGGATAACTTGGTCAGTGTTCTACCTATTTCCATCCCATGCCAAAATGTCACTGCTGAATCTTCACAGTTGGAGGAAAGCTACCTTTTTGGTGGGTTATTTTATTGCTTATTATTTGAACAACATTCTAATGTTTTTCTCCTCCCTGAGAATATTCTAATAGGCACTTCACAGAACTAATAATAATAGCCAAGGCCTTGGCTGATATTACCTCTCAGAGCATCTAAAATCCCACTGCTTGCCTCTCTCGTCTCTATCCACCTGGACCTCCCACTAGTTTCCAAGCTGCTGATGTTTATGGGGCTCTAGGCAGCCCCTGGGCTCTTTAAAATCTGCTGGGTACCATGCAGCCTACCCCAGTTGAATCATTTCCCACTCCAGCCCTGCTGATAATGAGAAGTTCGAGACAGGAAGTAACAGTGTCGATATCAGTGGCTTTGCTTCTCAAGTCCTAAAGCTTTCCAACCTTTGCCATTAGCCAAAAAAGAATCATCAAACACCGAGTTCCATGGAAATGTGCACCTTCTGGGTCTCCTTGAAGTGCAGTCTGGCTCAGACATTGTGCAGTGCATATTATTTGGCTGCTGTTGAGACTCCTAAAGGTCAGCACTTGAGGCACGCAGGGTCAATGTCTAGGTCCCTGGAGTGCATTCATAATACTCTTGTGTCCCACGCTCAGGTGGATTGAAACTTGACAGTGCCAGGCCTCCCCCTGTTACTGATGAGAAAACTCCATGTATAAGTCTTCATGCACATTCATTTTCCTGTTAAATTGTTCCAAAGAACAAGGGCAGAACTTTTAAATGCATGTGAGTAAGAGGTTCATACAAACACTGTTTCAGTCCTCTCCAATTCTGCCTTACTTCAGGGGCTTAGTGACTAATCTACTGGCAGACTTTGAAGCCTAACTCATATTCTCCACTGCCGAATTAGCACCTAGTGTGTTTATGTTACAGTTGTGAAATATGGGCTGTATAGAAGGCGACAAATTATGGGGGCCTGAGTGTCGCAGACCCAGAAAGAATGGGATGGCTGTGTGCATGGCAAATTACAGTACAAGCTGTGTATTCTCCGACCCCGCTTTCCAGAGTGAGCCAACGTAGCCGAGGGCTGAGTTTTGTCATGTATGGCTTTGCTTTGTTACTCCTCAGACCCCTGGCTTATAAATGTGTGCTTGGAAATTAACTCAGGGAAGAGGAGAAGCAAAGTAAAGCATGGGGGGTTGGGAATTGGTTTAGGGCATAGTTTGCTCAGATTTAAAAACAAAAAAAAGTATGTGAGGATATAACGCTACATACATTTGAGCTGGAAAAATTACAACTGCAGGGCATCTGATTTCTCTGCCTGGATTGTGAGGGCAAAGTTGACTCCTACTCAGATCAGAGCTTTTAAGTAAGGCTCCTGCTAGATGAGGAGGTTCCAGGAGGAATTTTTGTAGGTGGACTTTAGCCTATAGATTTATGCAGTGGAAGAGACTGAAGGAGCCTTCTGGCCAGTCTTGAGGGTAAATGAGAGAAACAGTTCTACTTATAAACCATTACAAATTGGTCCTCTGTAATGGGGCAGTGTTGATCAGACAGTGAAAGGGGGCCCCTAGTGATTCCTTAGATACAGCCCTATGTACGTCAACCTCGGAGCATTTGCTTGTAACTTCTCTAGATGTTTTGTTTTTATTGAAGGAAAAGGAGTATAAACATGGGACCCACCATCTGGGGGCTGCTGGGAGGGTTTCTCTTGTTGAAAGCTTATATTGAAATGTCAGTGTCTTGTGTTGAACTCTCACAGCTTATCATTTGGACTGTGTTTGAGCATCCCAGTGGTTAACTGTTATTTCTTCTGGTATTAAGTGAGTTCATGAATAGTTCCATAGGTCCAGGCTTAGGCATGGCAGACAACTGTTTCTACTTGCCTTCGATCAAGCTTTAGACAAGCTGCTTGTTCACTGACAGTGTAAGTTTTGTCAATGATTCTCACGTTCCTCACCAAGGCAATGAGGTAGTTTCCAATTATGTATGCAGACTCTCAGCTTTGAAACATTAAATATTGGTGTAAATATTTACCTGAGTATCAGTCTCTTTATGTAGACTCCATTCCTGTTTACATTTATGTTCAACACTTAAATGGAGATTAACAAATGGAAAGAATTATTTTCCCTGAGATTTTTGTGCATGCAAAATCATTTTTCAATTAGACACAAACCATTTTTGGTTCTGCACACAACAGAACAGAAAGTTACTAATCTCTAGCATGGACTCTGTGGTGAGGGACCCACTTGGCTAGGCACACCCACACTTGAAGAAGGGGTACTGTGTATGTTCTATCTAGAAAAAGAGCTTACAATGGTGCTTTGTAATCTTCTCATTCAGATCCGTTCATTTGCACTTGATCACTCTCTCTCCCTCTCCTATGCCAATTTCTATTTGCATGTGTAGTCTAGGATATTTTTAAGTCTAATGTACAAACCTGCAGTTTTCTATACTGCATCATGTAACACATTTGCTTTCTAACCTTTTGGCTATCAAGTTTCAGTGTTGCAATCCATCTATTAATAGTCTCTAGAAAGTAAAGGGATTTTTCTCCCTCTCTCACCTTCTTAATTTCAAAGTAGCCTATAAAGAAAATTTGCATTGTAGAAAGTCTGGAGAATATAGGAAAGGGGAAAAGAGAGGAAGAAAAATCCTAAAGTTTCATTTGAAGATGCCAGCTATCTCTAAGTCTTCATTAAAAAAAAATAGAGCTGTGCTAGCCTTATTGTATCCTTAATGGAATATTGTAATGGTTATTAAATCAATTGACTCTGACTCTCTTTTTAATAAATGAGTCAGGCTGTATTATCTAATTACTATCAGCTGCTACCTTTCCAGAGAGCAGAAATGATTATTTTGATTGAACTTTTTGAGCTTTTTGTCAACTCAGAAGAAGCAGGATGAAGGCAAGGTGCAGGCTATGGCTCTGTCACACCTGTGCCCTGAGCTTCAGCCTTCAGTTAACCTGAAACCAGAGACATTGACAAACAACCTTACTTCACCAACATCGACTTGTGAAAGGAAAGTTGGTTTCTAAAGGAAGTAGAGTTTAATTCATTCAGATACCCTCTCTCCTCCCCCATAGTAAAACTTCTGTAGAAATTCTGAAAATTGAGGTTGTGCTGGTAGCCAGGCGAAGTAAATACAGAAGGTAGGAGAGCAGAGTTAAACAGAGCCTCTGAATAAGTCTATACTAGCCAGAGCAATTAGGCAAGAAGAAAACATAAAGGGGATCCAAATAGGACAAGATGAAGTTAAACTTTCTGTCTTCACAGATGACATGATCCTATACCTAAAGAACCCCAGAGACTCTACTCCCAAGCTACTAGAGCTGATCCAAAACTTTGACAAAGTTGCAGGATATAAAATAAACCCTCAAAAATCATCGGCCTTTCTATATTCTAATAACCCAAAGACCGAGGCTGAAATCAGGAAAGCAACTCCTTTTGCAATACTTTTAAAATTATTATTATAAGTAAGTTTGATTGGTTTTCAGTTTGAAAAACTAAACAGAGATTCTCTTAGCCAATCATAAAAATGTTTGTGGTCTTCCATCTCTCTTAGTCATTATGTACTTGACTTGGGTAATAAGCAAGATGGGGATGAGAAGGGAGAAGAAGAGGGAACAGAAGAGAGGAACAGGGAAGCGTGTTCGTGGTCACATTCAGAGCCTTGTGGTTTTTTCTTATCATTTGTGGATTAACAGTTGATTAAATAACTAGGAGATGAGTGTGCAGGGAAAGACTTTACGGTCAGCTTATGACTATAAAAGGCGAGTCACTTCTAATAACTTTTCCAACTATAAACCTACCTCTGCACATGCTGATGTGATGTTTGTAGTTGATGTCACCAAGTTCCTCCATAAATAAAATGTTGGATGCATGAAAAAGGCAAGGACTTATCGGTGCTTTTATGACCATCTGTCACCTTTCTGAGAATCACTTAACTAAGTCAGATTATTGAACATTTGAGATGCAGCTTCTCTGAGAGTCAGTCACCATCCCCAAGGAAAGCCCCCGCCAGGTCTGCTGTGTTACTTCATACCTATTACAGGTTAAGAATTCATATACAGGCCACATCTTAGTTCTTGTGCAAAACACATTTTTATTAATTGGTATTGTTTTAACTGTACATATTTCTGGGTTGCAGTGTGGAAAAAAAACAGATGCAATCTTTGTTTAATACGTTTATTGTAAAGGTGATGAAAGGGGGACTACAGTTACATAAGTAAGGTAATAAGTACATTTCTTTTTAAGCACTGTTACCCCCTCACTCATTTTCTCCCACTTACCCCCTTACTCATTTTCTCCCGCTTACCCCTTTATTCTCCCCTTCCCCTGCCAAGTTATAAAGTTCATTTCTAACATGGTGTCTATGAGTTTCATTGTTACATTAGTTCATCCTTTGACTTGCTCTTTCTGTGATTCCCTTTCCCTTCCATGGATCAGATAACCTTATATACAAGGCAAAAGGTACATAGAAGTAGAATAGAAAAAGATAGAAATAACTGCATACAGGACATAATATAAGAACCTCTTATTTCCAATTCTTGGAGTTCATTTTGTTATGCTTCATTATATATGGGTCTACGCTGTTTGATCCCCTGTTGTTAAGAATATCATAGACATATTCTAGTTATTACAAATGAGGGAAACCATGCAACCTACTTTTCTTGGGGCTTGGCTTGCTTCACTTAATATCTTTAAAGGGCATTAAAACTCTTAGTTAACGTCTTACTAGTCAAAATAAAGATCTGCAGTGCTAATGGAAAAGGAAACCTTTAAATTTGGCATGTATTACTGATGATTAACTTGCTGACCCAATTCCCAATGATAAGCAGTACTGCTTGGATTTCTCAATGACTAAAATTTGGAAAATTTTTGGTGACTAGGATTTAAAAAAAAAAGGAAGAGATTTAAAAAAACTGCTTGATCTTATATAATCCCTAAAGCTTTTTGTATAACCCCTTCTCATGTCAGTAGGCACAATTAAACTTCCTCTTACATAATTATAATCAAGGAATTTGCTGTGCCACCCAAGTGCAGAGTGGGTTTTATCTCTTGTGAAATGTAGACAGTACTGGGTGGCTTAATTAGTGCTTTGCTTTGCTTTTTACAAATTCCAGTCCTCTGCTTCTAAAGACTCATACTTGTGTGAGAAGAAAGATTAGGAATACAAATAGAGTGATTTTACTCCCAGTTAGCTAATAATAACTCACTTTGTAATTGGGCCTTTGAATTGCCAATAGCATCAACTACTGAAGGACTTCCACAGGCAGATTGTCTTTGAATGGAAGGAAATAACTTTAGAGTTAGATTCTCTATACCAACAGTGTCTTGCATTACCTATGGTATCTGACACAGTGGTTTCTGGGGAGCATTTTACCTACTATGAGTAAAGGAAGGTAAAGGTATAACTTGATAACAAGCCAGCTTAAAGGGCAGCTTTACCCCTTGCTCTTCATAACACATAATCTTGAGTGTCATGGGTATTATAGCCTATCTCTTAAAATCATGGATTCTAAGAACACAATGTCAAAATTCAAGTTCCAGTTCCTCCAATTATTAGCCCTTCTGACTTAGAGAAAAGTTTTTCACTCTCCAAGTCACATTTTTCTCATCTAGAAAGTGTCTCATAGAAGTATTCCACATAGGGTTATGGTGAATTTAAATGAACTCATATCTGTAAGCATGTGGAACAACAGCCAAAACACAGTAAACACACTAGACATGGGGGTGCATGTATGTAATCTCAGCTACTTAGAAGGCAGACATAAAAGGTCTAGGGTCTCAAGATGTCCTGGATTATAAAAAATGAGACCTCATGTAAAAAAATAAGGTGGTTGCGGTGGTATACATCTATAAGCCCAGAAATACAGGAGATAGAGGTAAGAAGCTCATGGTTCAAGACTAGATCCAAACAAAACTGTGAGACCAGACCAGAAATTAAATAAAGCAAACAGTGATAGCACACTTGCCTGTCAAACACAGGGCTCTGAGTTCAAACCCTAGTACCACCCCAAAATGAAAAATAAAAACTAAAATGTTCTCTGAGGTGGTTAGTTCTAACACTCTTTGTCTTTCTTACTTTCACAAGTGGAAATAAGTTAGGATAATCCTTGGATTTAAAATTTGATAACAATTTTAATGAGAAAAAGCAACATAAAATAAAAATAATGTTTGCATGTGCAATGTAAACTCTTCACTTTATACAGAAATTGTTTGCCCAGGGGCTGGGAATATGGCCTAGTGGCAAGAGTGCTTGCCTCATATACATGAAGCCCTGGGTTCGATTCCCCACACCACATATATAGAAAATGGCCAGAAGTGGCGCTGTGGCTCAAGTGGCAGAGTGGTACCCTTGAGCAAAAAGAAGCCAGGGACAGTGCTCAGGCCCTGAGTGCAAGCCCAAGACTGGCAAATAAAAAAAAAAAAGAAATTGTTTGCCCATCAAATATTTTTTTCTACCATCGGTTGCTATCAAAGAGAAATTGAGGATTTACCAGAAGCGATCCTGGAGCTCATTCAAGTGCTTTGGGGGTACAGGGAAGCAGAGGAGAATCTGGGGGCAAAGTTAAAACTGTCCTCCAAAAATAAGGGAGCTGGAAGCAACATGGAAAACTAGCATTAAAAAACAAAGCAAAGAATGCTGCATGAATATTTCAGATCTTCTAGAAAGTCTTAGAAATAGAAGGAAGTCTGTAATAATGAAAATGCTCCTGAAATTTTTCTGGATGGGTGTAGAAGCTTCTAGAACTTCCCAAAGAAGCCAGAAGAAAAGTACTGAAGAAGCAGCTATTCCATTTCTTATAGGTCCTTTATTTTAAGATCTTGTAACTATGGATCCTATAAAACAGTGATAATTAGACTAGATGACTTACTATTGTTAAATTACTTTTACTTTGAAAGCTAAATAAACTGCATCAGCCCTCAACTAAAGTCTAATTTCTGATAATGTTTGGATTTTTAAACTCCAGAAATATTTTAAGCTGACAGAAATTAATAAATAATTTGAAATAACCAGAAACCATACATACTACTACCTTTTTATATTAGGTGGTAGAAGTAGTTTAATGCATGCAACTGTAGTTAATTCTTTACTCTATTAAAGGTGGGGTTAAAGGGCTAAAGATGGTCTATTAAAGGGTGGGTTTCACCTTTTCTAATCTTGAATTTTTCCCTTGACAGATGAAGGACTAAACCATGAGTGCAAACTCTGCAGCCAGACCTTCGACTCTCCTGCTAAGCTGCAGTGTCATCTGATAGAGCACAGCTTTGAAGGAATGGGAGGCACCTTCAAGTGTCCCGTCTGCTTTACAGGTAGGAAGCAATTTCCAGGGAACTCTGATGAGCTCCTGCCCTATCATGTCCTTCCTATCGTACATCCCACTGCTTGGCCTTTTGCAGGTAGAACTGCAGTTCAATTTGGGGAGACGATGTTTGATTTCCGCTGATTAGCATTATTGATTGCAGCCTACTTAAAGGCTCAGATAGGCAGGAAGGTTAACTGTCAGGATGAACAAATGGCATTTCAAGTTCGCTCACAAGTCTGCACTTTTCCATTTGGAAAATGACATCCATGTTATGTTCACTTCCCCCACACACTAGATGTTAAAAGGTCACCAAGGTCATCGTTGCCTGCACAAGGCAGTTTTTTTAAATGTTCAACTGGGACGGACAGTCATGTTTGTACCCTAGGTCTGTTGCTTAAACCTGGAGACTTCTACAACCTACTTCATGAAAGAAACGCTCCCCAAATCCTTTGAGCTAGGAAACAGATTCGATGAGACATATATTTCCTAGGAAATTAGATTTTTAAGGTGGTTATACTTGTAAGAAACCTTTTTAAAACATACAACTTTTAAATGATGGATCATTTTTCACATACACCCTGTAGTACGACATTACAGGAATCAGCAATCATCACTTGAAGCCAGAGAGAGAGCCAGAGAGCAGTAATAAGAGCACGTATTTCTGGAACTTGCCCAACCAAATGAAAAAATATTTTGTAAAATCTTTAGCCATTGCTTTGCATGTCTTGAACCCATTGGTCAAGTTCATCAAGGCTCTGCTTCCTTTTGATTTTTATTTGTCAGTAGGGGGAAAGAATATACATATGCATGTCTTTCTCTGTAAATTGACTTCTTTGTTTTGACAGAGCAAAATTCCAGGCATTGATTATTTGCCCTCTTCGTATTAAGCCTGTAGATTGTGTTCTGTAATAAAATAGAATGAGCAGGGCTCTGATCATGGCACAACTCACAAGCAGGATCTCAATGGGTCGATGGTTCAGCTTTTCACATTTGTCTGTGTGGCCCCTTCATCCCAAAGTTCCATCAGCCCCTCTCCCTTCTTCTTTTGGAACTACTTTTACCCTCTCCCAAAATTTATTTGCTTAAATATATGGTTATGTTTTTAAAATCTTAAGAAACAAACACTCAAGACTCTGAATTCTTCATAAATGAGAAGCAGGTCAAAGGTCTCCTCAAAATTAAGACCCTAAAAAAAATTGCTTTTATGTTGCAGCCAGAAGCCTCATAAAATGTATGAAGTTAGTGCAGATGAGTTGCAAATCTATATTAAAATAAAAACCACAAAACACCCACTTTGAGCTGGATAAAGAGACAAAAAAAATGCATTTGCCATAAACAGTCTGCATTTTCTACACAGACCTGGGTTGTTTTTCTGGGTCTTAAAGTAATTTAGAAATAACAATTAGAAAAAGAAAAGGGGGGAAGAATCTTCCAATATAAAACATGTTAGTTGAGAAAGGAAACCTGACTGGTGTTTTAAGGTAATGAGAAATGTGATTAAAATGTATGATTCATAAGAACAATATTCTAATATTTTATGTTACCTGGCAATTAGAATAATTTTAATGATTAGAGTGGAATCCGAGTCAAATGCCAACATCTTTAATAAATCCTTTCCCTGCCTATACAGATTAATATTGTAGATGCAAACTTTTTTAGGTCACAGTGCACCCGGCATCCATCAGAAGTCAGTTCTGCCAACCCAAACACCGCCTCTGGCATATACAATTTAATTATTAATAGTATGTCTCCTAGGTAAACTGTTACACAGTCTTAGGGCCTTGTTTTGTAGTCATTAAAATTGAACATGTTTATATTATTGAAACCCTTGCATTCAGTGTATAGGCTGAGTTGATCTTAAAGTATCCAAAGAGAATTTACCTGCCGTTCTGCTGTACATTTATAGACAGTGCCCCAGAGTAGCTGTGGGATATAATTTTTAGCATTAACACATTTAAATAGAGAACTGTTTGCAAGCTATAACTTTAGGCAAATACAATAAACAGGGTTTTGGCATCTGTGATTTCTTAACCTGTGGGTTGCTAAGAGGAATAGGAGGCATTTCTTTCCAGACAGAGCTGTGCATTTGACAATTTTCGGCTTTACTTTAAAAGATTTATAGGGAGCAGGGCCTCCATAAACCCCGTTACTTTGGAGCTGTTTGGGTTGAATTAGGTGTTTGGTAGAGTGCATCTTAACAAAAGCCAGAGACCCAACCATGAACAAATGTAACTTGGCTCTCCCCAGGTGTCCAGCAGCCCTTCACACCCAGGAGGTGTGCCATTCAGCCTGCTCTGTCTCCTCCTGGGGAGTCTTTGGCTCAGGGCATTTCAGAAACAAAATAACCCAAGTTCGCCATCCTTTTTATCATTTCAGTGTTTGTTCAAGCAAACAAGTTGCAGCAGCATATTTTCTCTGCCCATGGACAAGAAGACAAGATCTATGACTGTACGCAATGCCCACAGAAGTTTTTCTTCCAAACAGAGCTGCAGGTAATGGCCTCATGAGGAAGGCTGGGATTGAACCCGGTTGCTATCCTTCCAGGAAACAAGGGCATTTTAAATGGGGACGTACAATATCACTCACCCCGGGCCACCATGATGCTTTGTGTGTTTGGGGGCAAAGGGAAAATTAGAGACCAGATTAATAGACACCAAAGTAATTTTGCCTCTGGCTGCTGTCAATCATAGAAAGAACTAGAACAGACCTATAATTGGACCTTCTGACCCAGTGTGAGAGACGTAGGGGTCAGGTTCATTGGACTGTGGGATCATTCACCTTGCTTGTCACGGCTCATTTTCCCAAGTCCTGTTTTATTCATGTACTGTTCCCCCTGGGCTCTGCGCTGGATAGATGTCCAGGTTATTGTTGTCCAGAGGGGCTTAACATTGGAAGGGAGAAGCGAAGAAAGGGAAATGTGATGTTCTTGTCCAGCGTGTGCTTCTTCCATTTAATAAAATAGAATAATCATTCCTCAAACAACAACCTGCTAGTTGAGAAATTGGACACCCAAAGGTGTTGGCTTTAGCCTTGAGATTACTACTTACTACACATGTGATTCACTTTGGTGCATAATTTTTCTGAACCTCAGAGGTAAAAGAAAAAATGAACAAGCATTTCATTTGAAAGGGCTGTTATAAAGTGAAAAGGGAATAAAGGACATTGATATAAGGTCCAAAATGAAAAACTAATATTTGTTTATTTGGATTATTCTTAATCATAGACTGGTCATTAAAAATATAAATGAATTGACTAGAGGTGTGGTTTACTGGTACAATACTGGCCTAGTGTATTTAAGGCCTTGGGTTCAATCCCTACACCATTTTTAAAAAGAACATAAAATAAAAAGAAAGTCCAAGTCAGCCATGGTGTACATTCCTATAATCCCAGCCCTTGGGAGTCTGAGGAAGAAGATCACAAGTACGAAGACAGTGTGGACTACATAGTTATTTAATTCCAGGCCAGGTGGGCTACAAAGGGAGACCTTGTCTTGAGAAAGAAAGTTTTTAAAAAATATACATATATATATAACAGGCTTGGAACCTATTCTAGAAGTCAAGTAACAAAGGAAAATAACTATCCTGTTGTTACTTCATGCAGTAAATGGGTATGATGTTTTATCCTCATTTTTCTATGAAATAGTATGAATGACATGCTTTTTCTTAAGTATTGTTTCCTATGGAAGAGAATGGAGTTAAACTTCAAATTATGTTGTCATTATGACCATTATCATTAAAAGGTATTTAACCTGAATGAGGGTGGGCTTCATTTCTACACTGAATTCCTGGAGCAACTAAACTCTGTGGATTGAGTTATCCAGCAGAGACAAGAGCAACAAACACAGAGCCAACCTGCTCCTCCAAACCTTCCCCACAGTGAGGTCTTGGGGTAACATTTTACCTCCCTGGGCTCTGATGAGGCCATGTATGAGTAACCTTTGCATCAAAATAAGGACATTGCTGTTTAGCTTCTCAGTTAGCATTCTTTAAGTGAATTAATAAGTTAGATGAAATTTAAAATGTATTTTGACATGGATAAATCCAGTTAGCTGTCATCCTATTCTGTGGGTTCAAATTAAAATTGCTATTTTTATCTTTTATGACTTCTGAAAATTCTATTCCATTGCATCTTTCACCAATTGAATGTTAAACATAGGTCAAGTTAGACCATTGTGTCTTCTTTATGTTCCATTAAAGAAACCAAAATTTCTGTTTGAAGCAAATATTAGTCTTACTGTAATAGGTCAAAGAATAATTTGTTTGGGGTTTGATTTTATGAAGTTGCAATAGTCAACACACCTAATGAAACAGTAAGCCAGTGTGAAGAAGAATGAAGTTGTAGTTTAAGAATCAAAGATGCAGAGATTCTGTAAGGAATGATATCTAATATAGGGGAGGGGGTCGCTGAGGCATTTTTGCCATACAGTTCCATCCTCACTCTGTACTTGTAAGTTGTCACCTGGTTCTGTTCTCCATGCACTTCACTAAAAGAATCCAAAGCAATAGGGATTCCTGACGCATTGTAGATCAGGTAGAATTAAACAGTTGGCAACAACTTGCAGAGCTCCAGGCTTCACTTATGATTTGTTGTTGGAGTTCATGTAACATTCCACATTTACTCTTCTGCAATTAATATAGACAAGTGGTTTTCAAACTCCCTTGCAATCTTAGAAATTACTCAGGACAACAAAATGCTTTGCCTTATGCACATTACTATCTATTGACATTCTTCATCATAACTCACTGTTCCCAATAATTTCAAAATTGATAAATAAGTTAGATGCAAGAAAACAGTGCATGTTCTATTGGCTGTCAGAGAGATGGAACCATCACACATTCTAGAGCCTATAGAGGATGTGTTGGAAGGAGCAACCAGTAGACAAATGATATCAAGTATTACCGTGAAAATAATTTTGACCTTACAGACTCCCTAAAAAAGTCAAGGAGACCACAGAGGTTCCAGGGCCACACTTTGAGAACCATTGAGAGAAAAATTTATATAGAACACACAGCTTCTTCTGATTATTCATGGACTTTGAAAGCAAGCTTCTTTCAAACTCTTTCTGCCTCATTCATTCAAATTTGTGATCTGGGCCAAAATAAGATTTGTTTTGTAATCCAAAGCTATGGGTATTGTTGTTTTCAGTCTCACAACTTAAAATCGTGTGTGTGTGTGTGTGTGTGTGTGTCTGTGTGTGTGTGTGTGTGTGTATTCTCTCTCTCTCTTTTGAAATAAGTTCTCTCTGTTAACCCAGGCTGTGTTGGTACTCACTACATAGCTTAGGATAGCCTCAGTTTTGTGATGTATTTTATCTTGATGTAAATCTTCAGGCTTAATATGTGCATGTTTCTTAATTAAGAACAGTACTTGTAGTTAGTATTGGATTATTATTACAAGTCTAAGACAAATCTAAGAATAAAGTTAATATTTCACAAAACTATAATCCACAGCAATGGTGCAGGTATGTCTGTGCAGTTCTATTTTCTAAAGTGCCCAATAAAAATAATGGGTTTAGGGGCTGGGAATATGGCCTAGTGGCAAGAGTGCTTTCCTCGTATACATGAAGCCCTGGGTTCGATTCCCAAGCACCACATGTATAGAAAACGGCCAGAAGTGGCACTGTGGCTCAAGTGGCAGAGTGCTAGCCTTGAGCAAAAAGATGCCAGAGACAGTGCTCAGGCCCTGAGTCCAAGGCCCAGGACTGGCAAAATAATAATAATAATAATAATAATAATAATAATAGGTTTAGTTTCAACAACTTTGAAAAAAATGAAACTGAAATTTGCTTTTTCCGGATTTGAGAGTGTTTTCATTTTTATGCTTTTACTACTGGACCATTCTGTGCCTTTGTTTCCATTACCCAAATTACCCTAGAAGATGAAATTAGTATAATTATAATATTGATTTTCATTTCCTGTACAGAAAGTGGAATGGCAAATATACAAAAACCATTATACAGGTGAATTTGTGACAATAGAAAATAAGATCTACAACCAAAATGATAACAGGTAGAAAAAAGTGCTACCATTTTATCAGTCCACTATAGTTCATGCCTTGAAATGTGAACTATGCATAAAGTATGAACCCCCGGAAAAAAATCTTTTTTTAGTGCCACTAATGTTCAGTCAAAAAGACTTTTTACAGTAGCTTTTAAACCTAAATCTCTAAGAACTGTTGTCTTATTGGAGAGCTTAAAGCATATAGTTTATTTGCCTCTTATATCAGGGCAAGAACAATAGGGGAAATTTAGAATAAACATTCCAAAATACTCCAGCTAACATCCCGGTGGAATATCTTAAAATGGTACATAAATGATGCCATGACTATAATAACTAAGTGATATTCTTTTTGTAGATAGAAGTGCTTTCTTTGCTGGGTATAAAATTTAAACACATATGTGGATAGATATAGCTAGATGATAGATAGATAGCAATATTAATGGAAATTACACACGTGTATATCAGTAGGTGCCAGCACACATAAATGGTGAATTATTTCATTTACATTATCTATAAGGCCAATATAAGTTCAGATAATTTTCCATTCTCTACTATCGATATTTAGTAATTCAAGGTCCAAACTTTGAACATTACAAATCTCACTCCTTATTGCTGGGCAAAATGAAGCCTTTCTTTCTGAAAACCACCCCCTCTAGGACACAGGGACATACTATTTGCTTATATGCATGCTACAATCTTCGAGCAGCTCCCAAAAATTGCTAACATAAAGTTCCAACATCTAGTGTATAGAAGTGTGTGTGTGTGTGTGTGTGTGTGTGTGTGTGTGTGTTTATGTGTAAGTTTTTGAGAGATGTCACCTTTTTCTTTTGGTAGAGTTCCCTCCTTTTTTTTATAAGAAAATGTGCTATGTTTCAAAGACCACCTGGCATGTGGCAGGAGGAGAAATATGGCATGGAACAAAAGTTCATTATTTGAACTAAAAGGACATATTATTATTTTCAGAGTGAGTGAACATGTTCAATGTTTCACATGTTTTCCTAATAGACCTCAATTTTTTTTCAGCAGAACTTAGGGAAGCCACTTTGAGAGTGAATGACATGATCCAAGAATAATATCCTACAATGCATATTTGTATCCAGAGTGGTTTATACAGGTGGGAGCAAGGGATGTCTTTTTAAAAGTGTTGAATAGGCCACTTTCTTCCAATACACAAATGACTATTTAATTGGTGCCTCCAGAAAAGCTACAATTGGATGGCAGTAATGAAATCATCCTCTCCCAATGTGTCTGGTTAGAAAATCATCACATTAGGAATTGTGTGGAAATAGAGGGAATTTCTGTAGTGGGAGTTAGAGCAGATTGGCCTAGCTTAAACTTGAAACTCCAACGTGCTGGTGGTATTGCAATTTATTTTTAATCAAAAAAAGTTTTTGGATTCTTGGCCTTTCCCTTAGTCAAATCATGAATACAATGTTTTCTATATTGAAATTATGGTCATCTATTGGCATTTTGGGGGGTTGTATGGCTTTCAGATACCACTAAAAGGTGAAATATGGCATTGTCTCCATAGCTGTTTGATTTTCTTCTCAAATCATTTTCGATCACATCACCCAAGTTCGATGCAAATTTTTCACACTGCAATTTAACTGGTGCTTGAATTTTATAGTCACATCTCTGGAAGAAAAATGAATTACTGTATATGGGATGGGACATACAAGACAGCAACACACAATCACAGTGTGGCTACTGAATAGATTGCTGGGTCCCTTGCCAACTTTGCAACTGGACCTAATCTTGCAGTCATACAGGTACTATAAATTCATGTCTCAAATTATTAAATTACTTGTCCTGAGGCATTTAGGAATCCTTGTTGATAGTCAAAATCACAAGTGCTATATTTACTGCTCTAGTCTCAGTGCATTAAGGAAGAAACTTTACTTATCAAAAATATAATTCGATCATTTTAAATTTTTACCATGATGTTAAGCATTCTGCGAAATATCAAAAACTAGAAATATATTTGCAGTTCATTCACAAACATCCTATGTACATATTAAAAAGTCTTGTATGAGGTAACATATAGTCCATTAGTTCTAAGAGAGAGTGTGTATTCTCCTGCTAGAAAATCATGTAGTTGGGGTTGAAGGTGATTTTGAAGGAGGAATAATAGGTATCATTGAATATTGCTTCCCTGGACCTCATACTGGCTTTCTACTGCTCACCTAAGAAAATGAAATCAAGACTCATCATCATTTGGAAATAAAATCTCTATCCTAGACCTACCAGAATTTCCCTTGATATTCTTAATTCACAGGAAGTACTTTCCAGTTAATCACACTTTGGCAGTTTTGTATTAGTTGGTTTTCCCAGTAACACTTTTTAAATGTTAATCTTTTCCATGAGATTAGCAACATTGCCTTCTGTTTTTGTTTGTTCGTTAGCACCTAGCTATAACATAGAACACGTTTGCTTTCAGAAGTATTTTTCAGGACAATGTAGCAATTCCTTTCCAATTAAGGACACACAATTCCTTTCCAATTAAGGACACACAACCAAAACAAAAATAGTCTTGGCTTCTTTGTATCAGAGGCAGGATCTAGGTGGGATCTGGAGAAGAGTTTATTTTAGTGCATTTTGTCTTCATATGTCCCTCCCCATGAGGATGACGTTCTATTGCAAACCTGAGGAATGGGGCAGCGAGTGTTGCGCTTGCAGCACAGCAGATCTCCTGGCCCTCATAGCCATCTACTCACAACTTCCCTATGTTTTTCATTTCTCACAGAACATTTCTCTCATTATCCCCACTCAAACTATAAAAGCCACAAGCCCATCCTGCCTTGCCTGCTATCGCATGGCCTTCCCTTGATGCCCTCAAATGGGAACAGTTGACAGTCACCATGTTTAGACCTGACATATTCTGTTGTTTGTGTCCACGTGGGGGAAGTCATTCCTTCTCTGGCTGGATGGTTCAGGCCATGTCCCTGGGTATTCTGTTCCCTGAATCCACTGTGCCTCTGTATTCCTCCTAGTCAGCCCCTCCAGACATCAGGAATACTCTAAGATTCACAGGAGTGTGTAAATTATGTCAAATGAGTACATGGTTCTGGGACTGGTCCATTTTATACATCGCCTCATTTCTTTGCTTTGTGGGCCTATGGGGCTTTGGAAGCAAATTGGTGCTACAGCAACTTCCACTTAATTTGCTCAGTGGTTAAATTGATCTATCTTTTTTATTTGATCGGATCTCCAGGAACCGAATCATTTGCATTGATTTATTGATTGGGGCTATGTTTTCAACATTAGTTTTGATCACTTTTCAGCTGTTAATATTGGATAATTCAATCAAGATTGATTGGCCATACCAATGAAGGCAGAAAGTAAATCGCATAGGACACAGAAATAGGACAGAGCTAGCCTAACCTCAGTCTGATGTCTGACTCTTTCTCTCCCTCTCTCTCTCTCTCTTTTTCTCTGTGCACTAGCAAAAATACTCAAGAGTTTCCCTTGACTAAAGAATGGAGTTTGCACTTTATAAGGCATTTAAAGGTGAAGTTGCCTTTATTATTTTTTAATAAATCTACCTCTGGAAATCAAGCATACAGAAAGATAAGCATAAGTGAGACAATGAAGTCGTTTGGACTAAATGAGTAAATGCATTTTCAATTACCCATTTTGTACCAATAAATGCCTGTCTGTGTGCATGCTTGGAGGCACAGCCTGGGCTCACCTATTTCTAAATCTGGCCCTCACTGCTTCACCATGTGTCCTGGTCATCACATTTTCAAGAATCAATTGGTAATGATGACCTACACAAGGGCCACAAAGGTAATTGCAATAAACAGAAACCACCTTATTTGCATTTGAATCATTTCTATCATTCTAGCTCAGTTTAAAATAAAATAAGAAGAGAAACTTCTCCATCCATTAATTCCTTGATGTTTCCGTTGATGGCTAGCTTCTGCTGTTAAAAGAGGAAGCGCCACCTCTTCGTTCTAGGACTCAGTCCCTCCTCCAACAGCCCTGTTGTTAGTGAGCTGCCATTACTTTTTTTTTTTTTTGGTCTGGCCCAGAGTTGACAACAGATGGTCATCTCCAAACTGCCATCAGTGCAACTTTATGCAGCATCCAGCTAGGCTGTACTCTGAAGAGAGAGCACTGTGGCCAGTTTTGCAGCCTCCTCCTCCCTCCCTGCCCCCTGGAAGGGCTCACCACCTCTGCCACATTCTACTTTGGCTGGGCTTTGCTGGCCCTGCCATCTTCCACCTCGCCAAGACAGCAGGCTGCCACAGCACCGGAAGATCTGCCTCCATTATCAGCAAGAGACTGCAGTCCTGCAAAGAGCTCTGTCTCAGTCAGTGCCTTTTTAGTCATCTCCTTTGGAAAGATCTGGAAACTCAAATTTCTAGAACATTCTGCACCCCAAACCCTCACGTTAAATTTTCCCCCATGTGTTCCTTTTTTAGGTATTTGTTCCACACATGGATCGATTTCCCCATATTAGCAGGGATGGAGTGCCAAGAGTAGACACTGTGTTGACAAACTTTTATCTGAGTATTGGAAAACACCACTTCCACATAAAACTGTTGTGACAATTAGGGAAAGAAAGATGGTAATCGTGGACTTTATCAATCCTCTCAAATGAGCAGGGAAATACTCCAGCATCTTTTTGATCCATCGAGGTGATGATTCCTCACACTGCCACATGCAATGAGCTGTTCTGGGCATTTGGAGAGAAATTGATAGGCTGCCCTTGATCCGGTTTGCTAAGGCAAGCTAGCTTCCGAGTCAGATGTGTATTTTGAGAGGAATTCACATTTGTATCCTTTACTGTTTTATTTGCAGAGAATCTACAGCTGGTAACAGGCTTTGCCCTGCAGCTATGAAGGAGTAAGTTCCTCTCATTGACTAGAGAGAGAGAGGGGGGGGAGGGAGGGAGAGAGAGAGAAAGAGAGAGAGAGAGAGAAAGAACACGAGAGCGCAAGCAGTGTTCAGTAAAAGCCTGAGAAATGGTAGGCAAGATGAATGTTGCTTAAAAGCACTGCTCACAGTGCTGTCATTTAGAACAGCAACTCCAAGTCTCTAAACAGAAGTGAAAGGCAGGGGGAACGAATCCTTTTTAAAAGTGGTGAAATTTCTAACAAGTCTCCCTCATTGATAACTTCACTGAATGAGTAAGTGCAGGATGCACTGGCAGGTGCTGCGTCGGCCTTGGAGGGGCACATTGGATAGAGTGAGGCTCTACTGGCCTTAGGGATTGGCGTCTTTCTTGCAGGGAGGGGCCCCTCCTTAACCATTGAAACTCCCCGGCACTGGCAGATGACCATCTCTCTCCCTGCAAACCCAAGTCTCCCATCAAAGGTTTCCTGTTTTACATCACCCAAACTTGGTTTTATAATTGTCTTCCTGACACCACTGGGCACCTCTGCTAAGCTTGTGTGCCTTCTAGACATAGAAAAGGCTACTGTGATATCATTAAATATCAGCAGTGTGCTGTGCAGTGCTTTTGAGTTTATAAGGGTGGAAGGTCACTGTGCAGGAAAATGGAACAGTATATTTGCTGTGAGACAGGCACCAAGACCTCACGCCCATACTCAGTTATAATTCATGACAGTACTGGTGGGGAGCCTTTCTCCCTCTGTGGAGTTAATACATCTCTACTGAAGCCTGCAGAGAGCACCCTGCATCCCCCCACCATCTGTGCACTCACTTCCAAGTGTCTCCACAGTGTCTCCAATCTCTCTCTCTGTCTCTCTCTCTGTCTCTCTCTGTCTCTCTCTCTCTCTCTCAGTGCTAAAATTATGAGAATGCTGATTTGTAAAAGTGGTTCATTCCCAAATCAGGGCTGTCATTTAACTAAGGGAAGAGCTAGACTGAACACAATGTAGAGCTATTTAATGTCTCATTTAGAATGTCAATTAAAAAATAGAGAAGCAGCAACAATCTTAAATAAATTGCTGACTTCAAAGCCAAGGAAGTGCTGTCAGTCGTGAGTTAGTAAGAAGTACCCATGGCCTGGGCCTGGGAAGCCAGAAAGGCAGGGCAAAGGTGTCCCTCCCAACCCAGGTTCACCCTGTTCCAAGGATGAGGTCTGAGTAACTCTGTGATCATGAGAAATCTTTGTCTATTCGTCTCTTGGCTTGGCCAGACAGGACCATAACTGCCAACCCAGGCCTGTCCATGAGGTGATGTCACTCATTCTGAGGCACAGAATTAATTGTGCTACCCAGTTCTCAGTACAAAATGAGCAAATCCCACCTGTGCAGAAGTCCACTTCGCATAACTATAATAGGCTAGGTACCACTGGCTCACACTTGTAATCCTAGCTACTCAGGAGGCTGAGGATCATGCTTTGAAGCCAGCCCTGACAGACTCTTATCTCAAAAATCTGTAAGTGAAGCTGTAGCCCAAGTGCTAGAGTGCTAGCCTTGAGCAAAAGCTAGGGTAGCCCCCAGGCCCTGAATTCAAGCCCCAGTAACAACACACACGCGCGCACACACACACACACACACACACACACACACACACACACACACAAACACGAAGGGTAGTATGTGAAAACAAGAGCTGAATCTGCCCCTTGTTTTCCTGGCTGGCCCCCAGATTAATTGGTTATGCTTCTTACCATGTGCCCTTAACCCAGTCCATTGTTAGCATCCTTTCAACATATAAATCAAACCCACGTCTGAAATCCTAGCATGGGAATTTAACAAGTGTGATACCCTGGAAGACCTACTGTGTTATAAACTCCAGAAAGGAATGGCACTTTGATGCTCAGAGATAATTCCAAGGAGGTTTTAGAATGACTGAAGCAGGGTTAGAGGTCACGCAGGAAGACAGGAACGCCCACACGTCACTCAGCCTTCTGTTGTAATTGGCTCACCACCCCATTCTGCTATCTGGGTGGTATTTGTCCTGTCACCCCATTCATCCTCCCAAGGAAAAGTAGGACAAGTATGGCTGCGCTCACTGTCCAGGTTTTCTTGGGTGAAAGATCACTTTGAGATGACACAGCTGAGTAGTCAGCCTGAAATCCTGGTTGGTATTTTATTAATTTTGCACCAAGATAAATCCTGAAATTCTGACAAACTCCATGACAGGTGAAATTCCTTCTTGCAGAATCTTCTCAGCAAGAGGCTGCTCATTTCGTTCTGTTCCGAGGCAGGCAACAGGAGGGCAGCTTTATAATCAGCCCTCAAAGGACCCCCAGCCGCCCTAGAGTCTCCGGCTGATTGAATAACTCCTGGGCCTCTTCCCCTAGGCCTCCATCAGCGGGGGTCCTGTGGAAAGCAATCTCCCGCAGACTGGCACTGAAGTGAGCTTTAAACCACCATTTTCTGCTCTCCAGAGGAGCCTGGAGTACTAAAAGATAGATGGACTGCAGATATTTTATGAGAAACTGTCAGAAGAAGAGCAGAGTAAATGTTTTTTTCTTCTTCTTCTTTGAGTCACATACTACATCACTGTTGAATTTCTCTCGGCATCTTTTACATTTAAAGCAAGAAATTAATTGGTTGCTAACATTTAATTCCCCTCCCTCTTCTTCGTTGTCTTCCTTCTAGTTTTTTTTCCCTTAAATATTCACACAGAGGCCCTTTGCTTAACCACAGTTGCAGAAAATCAGTACCATTTGCAATGAAATATTTATAATGACAGAATGAAAAATTGGATTCATTTTCTGGACTGTAGCCGAACAGTCTGCAACTTTGTGCAGTATTGTTTAGAATCTCTCATTCTTCCCTTTCATTGGAGTCATTTTCGGAAAACATATCACATGTACACTTACCTATTTGTTGGAGGGATGCCTACCAAAACACAGAACCCAGATGGACTCAGAGAGAGAGAGAGAGAGAGAGAGAGAGAGAGAGAGAGAGAGAGTATTTGTGCTTGTGCTGCTTTGGTTGAGGGAGTCGGATGTGGCTCATAAAAGGGTAGAAAGGATGTGAATGTCGGTCAAAAGGAAGAGCTAGACGAAGTTTACAAGGACTCTGGTAGATAGCCAGACCTGCACTTTGTAACAGAGCACATACAGCAATCAGCCCACCATCCTATCTTGGGGCAGATTTAGAAAGGAATGAGCTGGTAGAAATGAGATGTGTGAACCAATGTTGGATATCATAACTCACCTTCTTTTTCTCTTTAGTGTTTACTGCATAGTCTTGTCTTTCCACATGAGCCTTATATTCAGAGCTGCTTGCTTTCTGGCCAGGTTGATTGTTGTATTTCCTAAGAGATAGAGATTAGAGACACAAGATTTTGCTAAGTCAGTAAAAGAAAAAAAAAAGATTTTGCTAAGACAGTCTAGCAAACAACTCCTCCTCGTGTGTGTGTGTGTGTTTGTGTGTGTGTATGTGTGTGTGTGTGTGTTAAAAGGCACAGCTACACATTCACTCTTATTTTAGGACCAGATTGGACCTGTAACAAGGTGCCTAGAATACACCAAAAGGGCCTCCCTCTTTCTTCTCCTTCTATCATAGGGTACAAGAGATTAGAACCCATCCAAAGGGGACTTCATTGGATCCCAGCCCTCTGCGTTAACCTTGTATTTGTCCCTTTTGGAGCACTGGTCTTAGGTACTTTCCAATAGTTCATTTTGATGACTTTTCAAAAGAGAAGACAGGTTCTAGGAGATTCAAAATGGCCTTAAATTCAGACTTTCAAGATTTCATTCACTGAATTCCCATCGTGCTTTGCCACCTCCACAAGGTCAATAATCCATATTTTATTACATACTAAAGACTGTCTGTGATTGAATTAGCTCCTTTACTCCATTCTATTAGCCCTCTCTCAGTAATGGAGAGGTAGAACACAAACTTAACCTTCACCAACATAATACATTATTTGGGTGTTAAGAAGCTTTCAGCACCATGAAACAATTGTAGAAGGATAATAGGAAATTTGTTTCCATATTTTCTTTTCCTCAGCATATTACAACTTATAGCACACTGTGATTGGAGATAATAACTTTGATTTTCACATCTATTGAATCAATCTGTCCTCTAGCCAGACTGACTTGGGTGTGCTGTAACAGGTCTCTCCCTTCTGAGACCTGAGACACTACACAAAAAACTCACTGGAAAATCCCAAAAGGCAACAAGGGCAGTCTTTTTCTCTTAGAATCCTTGCAGAAATATGCCTTTTACTTCCCCTAAGGCCATTTTCTCTTATCCACCCATAGATGACCATTCCCCAGGTGTGTGAATGCTTACTCTATTCTCTGTGAAGGAAAATGTAGCACTCAGATGGTATTTGTGCTCAGGTAATAAAAACACTGGAGGAAGAGACAAAAACTGCCATTCATTATTGAGGTCTCTCAGGGCCACAGTTTTAGTCCAACTTGTGCGTGACACATACTTTCTCAGAGGCATGGAGGGTTTTTTGTTTTGTTTTATTCTCTTTACAGACATCTAGATTTGTCTTTTCATTGCATTCCTAAAAAAATGATTTTGAGAAATATGCTGACAGTTCAGCATAAAATGATGTGTGTTCTGACATGACTGCCTGAAGTTATGTTACTGGAGCATTTTCGTGATTCTCTGATTCAAGGGAGGAAAAGAAAATGAAGTTTCCTTAAAAGTGTGTGTTTTAGGGTGTGCCAATAACTTTTCCCTAGCATTGTGCATGGAGCCGGCTCACTGTTTCCACTTAGCCCTCATTACTGCTTTCTTTTTTCAATGCCAGGGTTAAGGAGGATTTTTTTTTCTTTCACATTAGATTTTCAACAAGTTAGGCAAGTCTGAAATATATACCCCAGTAAATGGGAGCTGTAATAGTGGAGTGAGAATCAATCTCCTTATAGAGCAAGAAAGAAACAGTGAATAGTGTTCATTTATGGATTGCCAGATGTATTTCTGCATGTGACACAGCTTGCCCAACCGCTTTGAATGATTTTCAGTGTTATTAAGCAGACGCGTAAGAGCAACAGGCCTCATGGCACAAGTAAAGAGCCGTGTAGCACAAGTCTTCGGTGAAGGCAAGTTGCACGGCGAATCACGTCATCTGTAAGAGAAAGCCCACAATGCAGACTTTATTTCAATATCTGTGCTAACGACTCTCTGGGAATATTTCCCTTCTCCTTGTCCAGCTCCTTCGGTGTTGTGTCTGGTTTGCATTTGTGTTTGAAGTGCCAGGAGGTTTAATGAAGTTATTCTTTTATAAATTTTGCAACACTGAAGCAAGCATGAGGGCTTTAAATTAGAATAAGTGCCACTTCTGTGTGGCAGGTTCCTTTGAGGACTGATTAGAATGAGGCCTCCTGTTGCCTGGCCCTTTATGCATGGCGGTATTGCTGTGTGTACTTGTTTACTGCTCACCTTTGAATTTCTATGAGTGTGCACCATGCCTGCTGCCTAGCCCTCTGCTAGTCAACACTGCCTTTCTTCCAGGATCATGTTAAATACTTCACTGTAAAGCATTATTTTTTTAATTGTATTGCTTGATTGTAATGAATTCAAATTAACTTGGAGTAGCAAATTATATAAGGATGTGAGGGTTATAGATTACTCTCACCATAGCTACAGCACATCTTTGTGTGGGAGAATTAAAGGGCTGTCTCTCCAGTAGCCCAGTGTGCTGTGAGAGTGAAGAAACTGTCCCACGGAGACCTAGATGCAAAGGCCTGGGGGAGGAGGGGGCGAATGAGTGGAAGAGAAGATGGCCACACCTCTGCCACTGTGAGACTTGAAAGAGTCTCAGAGGACATGGTGTCAAGAGAGAATCGTGAGACCAGCTTTAATAGGTAGTAAGCAATGCATTCAAGCAATCTTCAATGCTTCACTTGATGCCATGTGAGCTTGCTCAGGAACAGGGAAGACTTCTGGGACATGCAGAGGAAAGACCAATGCAGAACAAGAACCAGAAACTGTCCCAGACACAAAAACATATATAGGAAAGTGGGAAAGAAATGTATGATTTCTAGCCGTTGTAGGATTCTTTCTTTAAAGTGAGAGGCCAGCTACCACATACTTAACTGGACCTGTAAAGTATTTGTGGTTTTAAAGCATTTTCTTAGAATTTACACCAATTCTTCTTTGGCTTCTTCAATGGTGTTCTTGACTCAGGGGTCTTCCTTCCTTCCCTCCCTCCCTCCCTCCTTCCCTTCCTCCTCTCCTTTTTTCCTCTGTTTCTCCTTCCTTCCTTCCCTTTTTTTTCTTATTTTGATGATATTGGATGTTGAACAGAGAACTCTGCACTTGCTGGACAGGTGTTCTCCCATTCGAATCAGCTGCCCATCTCTTTTTTTGCCTTAACAGTTTTCCAGATAAGATTTACTCATGTTAGACTAGCTTAGACTGCAATCCCAATATCTTCTTCCTAGGCAGCTAGAATCATAGGCATAAGGTACCATATTAGGCCCAGGTGGGAATACTGCTGAGATACACACACACACACACACACACACACACACACACACACACACACACACACACACATATATATATATATATATATATATACATACATGTGCATATATAGGAATTTCACCTGTGGAATTCATGCATGTTCAAAACTCAATTTGATTCTTAACAACAATCATTTGCTTGGACACAGAAATTCACCTGGTAAGGTACATACATGCATAAGCTTACACACATGCTCACACATACATACTCAGGATCAGGATGTGACTTAACACTTAACACAGTTCAATTATATGTCAATATCCTGTTTTTGACAGCTTTTTGTTTTCTCTGATTACTAAAGCAAATGCATTTGACTGACACCTAATATGAGTTTGCCAGTGTGGTGGTGATTTTAATAACAGAAATATACACTGAAAGGAAATAGTACTCCATTTGCTTTTTTGCCAAAGTTCAAGAAACTATTTTTCAAAATTATTGGAATGTGTTTGAAGGGAATCCTGTCTCTATCAAGTGGGAAAGCTTAGAGGGCCTGGCGCCTCTCCCCACAAAGGTTACCCTTTGAATATAAATTACAACACCCTATGCCTCTTCCATTCTAATCAGATAACCTTTCGAATCTGATGGACCAGAGTTTAAATCCTAAGGCTGCCAGTCAGTTTTTAAATCAATGCCCCTGCTCCAACATCTTTCAGTACTAACGAAATTTGAATGGATTTCTAACACAGAACTGCTGTAAGTAAAGCAGGTGGAATCTTTGCTGGTTACAAAACAACTCAACTGCACAATCTTGGGCACATAATGTGACTGTGGTTCACCTTACCAAATAAATCCTCTAGAAAAATAAAATATGCCTTCCAGGATTCAAAGTCTAAGCAAAAAAGGAGGAGCAGAAAATTACAATATGTGTAAGAGGGTAGTTCTGAACAGTTATTAATTTAAGTGCCCATTATTTGCTGCTAATTACTACACAAAGCTGTTAAATATTTAGCAGAAGTTTGTTTAATTGCACTTGACTGGGAAAGCGCTGCCTGTACATGGCTTCAGCACCAAGAGCCAGTGATGTGCACCAAGTGCCTGGCAGAGAGAAAATTTGCATTCGTCCAAGATGAACATTTACAGCGACAGACCAGCCTCCTCTTTTTTCATTCTTCCTTGCACAGATTTATTTATCTTTAAGGTATCTAAAATTAGAGCACGAAGAAGGGGCATTGTTCATGGATGTAAAATTGGAAGGAGGTCATTCTTAACCTTGTTTACAGATGTTCCAGTTTAGAAAGCACTAGTGTGATAAATTAAACATTACAGGGGAAAAAAATTAAAGCTTAACAACAACTGGCACATGGACACATCTGTCTGAGAGGCACGGACTTAATCCCTGAATATCTTATTAGACAGTATTGCCTATCAAAGCCTTCTGTCCCCCTATCCACTGGATGCTACAATTCAAGAACCCAAATAAAATCTCTGTGCTATAGCCAGCCTCTCTCCCTTTTGCTGGCTTTCTATAGAATGTTTTCAAGTTAATTCTTACATTTTCTTTTAAAAAGTAGCTTTAGCCAAATACAAGTGGCTCATGCCTACTCAGAGGCTGAGATCTGAGAATCCAGGTTTGAAGCCAGCCCAAGCAGAAACATCCATGAGACTATTATCTCTAATTAATCACAAAAAAAGCTGGAAATGGAGCAGTGGTTCAGAAAATATTCCTAAATGATATTGGTTAGCTGCTACTAAACTTTGTTCACTGGTGGCACCTGCTGAATGAGAGAACATTTCTGGAAAGATTTGATGTCTCCCACTAACAATGCAATTTATTACTTATCTCAAATCTATTCATGATTTCTGAGCAAATGGGTACTGTCACCCTGTAGCATGATCTTTAAAACACCATGAAATACAGTTTCATATGGTAGATATGTGTCCTTTTATCCTATTAAGTGAGGGACAAGTCTCATATGAATATGAACTGACATTACTAATGCATAATACAGGGAGCTCGGGTTGTTTTCAATACAAAGACTACCATTTTCCCCAAGAACCTGACCAATAACTGCCTCAGAAAACCTATCAATTTGAAGGCAAGTCAACAAGATCCCCTACTCAGCACACTGCCTAAACCAACCTTTCTTCTTCCCTTGTGGAACAAGTCTTCATTCTCCATGCTTACAATTTGTTGAACTCAGGACTTTCCTTATCTCTAAGCTGTCTTTTATTCATGTGCAAATGTTTCTCTGAACAACAACACATTGGTCCCCAACTGAGAATGAGTGATAAGTGTGATGTCTGTAGACAGTTCTAGTTGTCAGTTTTAGTAGTGCCACTGGTGTGTTGTCAGTACAGGCCAGGAAGGCTGTTAAACCTTCTGCATTACCCAGTTCAGTCTTTCAAAAGCAAGAATTGTCCCAAGTAGCAGTACTGAGATAGGAAGCCCTGCTGTAGGGCAGGCTCCACAGGCCTTCTGACAAACCATGGCATCTAATGTCTGTAATCACTGGCTGTGGGAAGTCCTGTGGATTCCTTTGGGTGAGAGAGGAGAACTTTATACTATGAGTGTATAATGAAGCTTCTGATCACAAACTTGTGAACATGCCAATATCCATGTACCGTAAGACTGTTCCAGGTCACCCTTATCTGGTCTTATTTACATGAATAACCAAAGAACAACAGCATATGTCCTTTGGTAGGGTTTTGATTGTGAAATCATTTCCAATGGAAGGAATGATTGAGCTTCATTGCCAGAATCAGTTAAAACTGGCCTGGAGCATAAACTTAATAAAACAATTCTGTTTTAGCAAGGGGACAAACTAAATAACCTAATTGTCCTTTTCTGTCTGCAATATCGTATGTTTTTGTGATCACTTCTGATGATGCCATTTCAGTCTTTGCTTTAATATAGCTTAGTGTCCCCCCAGAAAAATGCTTTGAGATGTTAGCGCAAGCCCATGTGAACTGTTAAATGTCAAAAGAAAATGCATCAGTGTCTTTGTAAGTTCCTGGTGATGGCATTACTATATGAAAAAGTAAAGAGGGAAATTCTGTCTGTACAAACATGCTCATAAATGCACATTTGTGGCATTAAAGTGAGGGGTGAAAGCGTTATCGTGACAGACAAGTCCAGAATTGCTACTCTGCTAGGTCGTAACAAAAGAGGAGTGCTTCATTCTAATAAATTCTCCAAGTATAAAAATTACCAGTCAACTTCCCTGGATATGAAAAATGTGCTTATGTTTTGGTTCTGAAAGCACATTGGTAAAATAACATCTGTTTTAAAGAATATTCATGGAACTATAACCTAACTGACAAAAATGTGTATGTCCACATACATGTTTCTGATGTTTCCCAGGTAAGTTCTATGAAACCATAATTGTACTCAATCCAGCCACCCAGTAAATGTGGAGCCATTTGCAGTGTGTGTCTGTGGGCAAGGAGACTTGAGGGTGGAAAAATGAGGTAAAAATGAACTTGAGGTGCTTTGGGCCTTTATTGTCATTTTAAAAATATTCTTAATGGTACTTCCTGACTAATAGCAATTCACTTTTAACTAATTTAAAATTATGAGAACTCTTGTAATTGTGTGGGCATTGAAAATGTTCATTTATTAGCACTCATATTCTGCTGACCTTCTTAAGATGCTTAAAGGCCCACTTTTGCCTTTATGGCTATATTTTTGTCATATGTGAGGGCTTCGGGGGGTGAGGGTGTAACCCAGTATCTTGTCCTCGTGAGCTGCATATACTGTGTGAAACTATTTCACTAGCAGAAGTCAGGGATGGAAAACAGAGTGGGGGGGGCATAGAAATGTAAAAATCTTGATTAGAAAGTATAATTTAATAGAACACGTATTGAACCAAATGTATTGATTAATGTAGAAGATATAGTACTTATATTGATTCAACCCAGAGATTTAGTACTAAAAGCTCCAAGCCAAAAAAGCTGTTGCAGATTGCTACAAAAGTCAGTTTAATGCTGTCCTTGAGAATGCCTTCACAAAGAAATTCTTCTAATGTTTGAGGACTAGGTAGAATGCGGTATATGTCAGTCTGATCCCGGAGGGTTTTATTTTGTACTCTAATAGCTGTTACGAGCCTACATTATATCCAAGGAGTAATTTTCCTTAGGGGTGCCCGGCTCGCTTTGTGTCAATATTCTAGCATTTTAAGTCACGTACAGTATATGCTTCTGGGAACAGGGAAGGAGCCAGCCAGACTCATAATGGTCTGCATTCATTAATAAAGGCAGAAGCTTCTGTCCCTCTATTGCCCACTACAGGGAGGCCTCTTTGGCCTTCAGGGACCCGTACAGACACATTTAAAGAAAGCTTTATTTTGAGTGGGCAGGAGATGAAATGTTGGACCTACAGACATTTCCTCAGTCAGCTCTGTGCAGAGCACAGAGGTGACCTTAATAGGTCAAAGAAGAATGCAGGTCAAAAGACTTATTATCCAGCCTGTTGGAAACCAATTGCTTTTGTTTAAAAATAAAAAATAAAAAAAAACCCTAGTGCTTAAAGGTTGGTGGTAATGTTGAATTCTGTAGCCTGTGTGTAAACTGGAATGTGCTACTCGAAAAATAAGAGCATACTGATTATCCTCAGTCTTTGCAGATAAAGGTCCAACCCAAGTGATATAAAGAAGGGTAATATAATTAGTTAATCAGTGATGATTGATTGTGGATGTTTGTGTTCTTCAACTCAAGAAAAAACAACATGCTGTCACAGTGCTGTCACCATCTGTTAAAAGCAACAGCCAAGCTTAATCTTTATATTTCTTCATTTCACCTCGCTTTGCATTGTCTCTTCACCACAATTGCCTACCATTTCATCTGGTTGGAAAACATCTCATTTAAATTAAATATAACTACAGTTTGAATTTGAGATTCTAATGGCACTATGGATTAGTGGAAAGCTTGTTATTTTCTCTCTCTTTCCTCTCCCCACCATTCCTTTTTAAAATAGCATGCTGGCTCTTTTTCCTAGTTTTAAAAGCTTGTCAGAGTTTGTTTGAAACAAAAGGCTATAAATAGACAAGTCATGCTTTTTTTTAAAAAAAAAAAGATTAACATCTTTGAATCAACAGATTTCACAAAACTCCCATTCAAATGCTGTTGTTTTTTTTTTTATTACTATTGCCACTTAACATTATTGTCTTTGCCAAACCAGAGGGTTACAAAGCACAGAGGGGATGGGGTCTCTGCCAGAGAATGAGAAAAGTCATGGCAATCTGTGGGTGCAACTTTTTGGGGGGGTGGAAATTTAATTTTTCAGTACTAGGAAGGTAGATTCCTCCTGGCTTTCCTCCAAAGCTTAACTTCATCATTGTTCTAAGTGTAAAAATTCCAACTCCTGTCAAGATTGCTGGAAAATTGGATCATAGCAGGCAAGGTGAATGGTTTCAGAGGATCATGGGTTTATTTTTATTTAAAAATATTTTTGTTGGCTCACATTTAAAATAGGATTAAACCATTTGACCAGCAAATGTGGTCAGCTCTCAGAAAAAAAGGGCTGAATTAATCATTTGTTATAGTGCCAAGTCCAAAATGAGAATTCCAGTCTTGTAAAGTGGAAGACATCTCATATTTTAAAAGAAATGCATAGTGCTAGAAGGAAATTCTTAAGGCCCTCATCTGTTTTTTAGCTTCCTCAGTTTAATTTCACATTTACAGGGGTGGGGGAGAGAGAGGCAGAGAGAGACAGAGAGAGACAGACAGAGAGAGAGAGAGAGACATTCCTTTCAAATGAGGCCCTTTGCAGAAAAGAAAGTGGGTTTTGAAGCCTTGCTATTAAAGTAGCACACCTAGATGGCTCTTCTTTTAAGCTTAAGGTGTATTGTGGATTTGATTGGAAAAAAAAATAAAACACAAACCCCTCTTGTGTAAAACAACTGTTCATAACTGGGATTAATGGTTTGCAATTTTCAGTTACTTAGACATGGGGTCTCCAGGAGATGGCTTTTTGCAGAGTAGAATATAGCTCTCTGTGGGATTACAGAAGTTTCCTTCTCTTCCACTTCCTTTTCTGTCATCGCCCCCCACCTCCACCAATGTTGCGTTGATGTTCTTCTCGATTATGTAAAACACTTTCCCTTCATTGGAACAGATATTTTTTCTCATAACCTGTCATTGCATTAAAGTACTTTGGGGACTGTGAATTGCTGTGTAAAATTGGTGAGATTACCCACTGCTTTGTTCTAGTGGAGTGGCTTCCTTCAGACTTAAAGAGCTCAAACCTCCTTTACAGAGAAGGCTGCCTGCTTAAGACCCACCGTGGCTTGTCCACCTCTGCTCTTGTGTCATCAGAGCCTTGAGACTTGCCAGTGGCCCGGGCAAGAGCAAGCCCTGCCTCAGAACCTCCTTTGTTTTATTCAGTTTCTGCTGTTTACTCTTTCTCTTCCCACTTTTTTTAGCTCACTTTCCAAAGAGATGATGTCTGTGATTTTTTTTTTTCTAAACACAAGTATTGCTGCACACTCCCATGAACTTGTTCCTCTTCTGAGAGCATCCAGTTACTCTGGAAACTGTGATTTCACCATCTGTTCTCTTCAACACCTACAAGTCACTCAAATGCATTATGTGGCTTATAGATGCCATTCTTCCTCTGGAAAGTAAAATCAGACCATTTGTATGCTCTTAGTACCAGTAACAGGTAGGCTGGAAGGAAGCCAAACATCCCCTAGAACCTTTAGAGGTGATGGGAGCAAGCACTTGAGGGTGGATAAGAATTATCTGAGAAATTCCTCCCTCAGCCAATACAAATATGCCAATTTCCCATGAGCCTCTGGGAAGATACGGTCTTGGACCTTGGTTGGTCTGGAGCAAAGACTGAAAAACGAACACAGAGTAATGGGGTCTCAGTGGATATGCACGCATCACTATACAAGGAATTCATGCCTTGATTGGTTTTCATTCCAGATTTCCCATTTTCATCTTATTTACATCACTGCTTTTTATTTTTGTATAAGCTTCTATTTCACAAGCCCGTCCCTTCTTCTTGCAAATGATTTATATTTCTTACTTCCTACATGCAAAGTGCAACTTCTTTTTTTTTTTTTTTTTTTTTTTTGCCAGTCCTAGGGCTTGGACTCAGGGCCTGAGCACTGTCCCTGGCTTCTTTTTGCTCAAGGCTAGCACTCTGCCACTTGAGCCACAGCGCCACCTCTGGCTGTTTTCTGTATATGTGGTGCTGGGGAATTGAACCCAGGGCCTCATGTATAGGCAAGCACTCTTGCCACTAGGCCATATCCCCAGCCCCCAACGTGCAACTTCTTTATAGAAATTATTTTAATCTGTTTCAAGAAGTGATATAGATGAATTTGTTCACGTCTTTGCATTGCTTGAGGCTTGTATGGCTCTGGTTTGGAATGAAAGCATGGAAGGCACAACTGGTACCGGCTACCATGAGCAATTTGGTGTTATGCTTGTTTCACAATATCTTGTCTCCATGTAGTGACAGAGAAGAACACTGGAGGGCTTGCGATGTATTTTCCTTTATTAACCCCTAGAGTCCTTTTTGCAGATGGAGTGGCCTTTGTAAGCACTTAAACATTTAAAGTGGTATGATTGATATTGACCCAGACATCTATACAAGTAGACAAGTAAATATTTAGAGTTATTGTTAAAAAACAGAAGCAATGTCTATTGTAAGGAAACAGAAAAATAAAAAGAATGCGTTTTACCCACATTAAGATAATAATAAAGATATTATTAAGTTGGTTGTTTTATTTTACCAGTGATGGCAAAAAAAGAAAATCACTCATCATTCTTTCAGTGCCCCACCTTTTTAGTGGTACAAGAGTTTGAACTCAGGGTCTCATGCTTGCTAGACACAAACTCTATTAGTCGAGGCATGTAGCCAACCCTTTTTTTTTCTTTTTTTGAAATAGAGTCTTCTTTTTTAAATGTCCACGCTGGGGCTTGAACTGAGGGCCTTGGCACTGTCCCTAAGCTTTTCTGCTCAAAGCTAACACTCTACCACTTGAGTCACAGCTTCACTTCCAACTTTTTGTTGTTGTATTTGTTTGATCATTAAGTGGAGATAAGGGTCCACAGACTTGCCTGCCCAGTCTGGCTTCAAACCCAGATCCTCAGATCTCAGCTTCCTAAGTAGCTAGGATTACAGTCGTGAGTCAGCAGCTCCAGGTCTTCCATTTTTGCCTGGAGCCAACCTCAACTTCAATCCTATCTATGAACTCCACATAGCTGAGAAGACTGAGTTCACCTTGTCACCTTACAGAATGACATAGAGTCTTGTGGATTTTTTTTGGGGGGTTGGGGGCTGGGTTGGTCTAGAACCCCGGTCCTCCTAATCTCCACCTGATAACAGATGTTAGTCATCACACCTAGCTAACTGTTGTTTGTTTGGTTGATTGGTTTTACTTAGTGAAACAAAATATTTGACTGTAGAATAGCAGAAAGTATAAGAAACCATGCATTTTGAGTTTAGAATATTTTGATTATTAATTACATTATCATAATTGTGTTGGTTTATAAGGAAATACGAAAGTTAGTTGTTCCCAGTCATATTTTGTGTAAGCCTTCTCAAAAGTACTTTTAAGGCATATTTAAAATCAAAACACATAGGTAAAGAATTGACATAAAAAATAGTTTATTCTTGCCAGCTGCTGGTAGCTCATACCAGCTACTCAGGAGGCTGAGATACAAGAATCATGCTTCAAAGCTAGCCTGGGAAGCAAAGCCCCTGAGACTCTGGTTTTCACCTAACAACCAAAAAAGCCATAAGTGGAGCTGAGGCTCAAGTGGTAGAGCAATATCCTTGAGCACAAAAGCTCAGGCCTTGAGTTCCAGCCCGAGAGCCCCCCCCCCCCCCCGCAGAGAGAGAGAGAGAGAGAACAGTTTACTCTTGAATACACTTTGAACACAGGAGAAAGATATCACATTCATGCAGCAAATCAAAGCACATATGTTTTAAAGAAGAGAGAATAAAATAAAATTTCCTCATTAGTGATTTTCGGTGTCCTCTTCTTTTTTTCTTTACTCAGAGCCCAGACGATTCTGTTAGTACCCTGTTAAGGGGTCTCTGATCACTGGCAGTGGTTGTTTTGGTGGGAAGGGGCCATATTCCTAGTATCAGTTTCCTTCATAAAGGTGCTGTGTGGTTTATGGAAGGAAGAACCAGCCCCTTCTTGTGCTTCCTGACTCATTAACACACCAGTCTAGCCGGGCAAGCATTGGCCTTGAGTCTATACTGTCTGAACAGGCAGCTAGCTAGTTATGCTCAGGGGTATGAAGATAGCAGAGATCTCTAAGGCAAAGCTCTCTGCTTCAGATACTCTAGCAGCTCTACTTCACCTGTAATCTAAGTCTGAACTCACTAGCAAGGTTTATAAAGCTCCTCGTCATATTGCCCAAACTACCTTGTTGCTTCAGCACATTAGAGGACTTCTAGTCATCTGAATAAGTCACAAGTTCTCAAACACACCTCAAATATTCTTGCCTTGTTGCCTTGACCACAAAGGTCATTCGGCCTGGGGTGTCCTCTCTGATTCCCTTTGTCATGTGTCTAGCTTCGGGCATGCAGGACTTGGTGGAACTGTGCTATTTAGGCTGTCCATTCTAATATATCCTTGGCAAATTGCTCCTGCTAATTTTCTCCTTGAATCTGTGAGCACTTTGAAGGCATGAAGGCAGAGATCATGCTTCAGCTCTACCAAAGCCTTTGCTTCTTCATTCAGTCCTTCAGCTAGCCTAGTCCCCTTTACTGAGCACTGGATGCTACAGGCCAACCCAGGTCATATTCTACAAGTACGAAGGATCATCAGAATTACTGACAGAAGCACAAGAGCCAGGCCCACAAAGACAAGTACAATATTAGCAATAGGAAGGGCCATAGAAAGATACAGAAGAAAGAGATGGGTTTAGAGTCAAGTGAGTATGGATTCATATTTTGACTTAGGCACAAAGGTGCTGACCAGAAGGGGTGGGGGTACATATGCTACGCGGCTGGGAAGCCAGAATGAGGCCAGGCACAGGCTTAGGTTCCAGAGAAATCTTGTGTGGCTTCCCTCAGCCTGCCTGGTCAGGAGCCTGCCTCTACACTTTTCACCCTCTAACCCTTTATGCTGGTCTCATGTTGCCTAGCCATCCCAGTTGTCTCCTCACAAGTTGAGAAGAAATTGTTTATGCAGAAAGGGAGCATGCTAGTGTGACTGGAAAAGAGAGAACTAAAATACAATCTCGGTTGTGCCCATACAGAGACAACAGCACCAAGGGCCAGGAGCGTCATAGCAGGATGCTGTGATCCACTCTTGAGCCATGGGGCTACTGCAGGTTCCAGTTGATCTTCAGGGGGCAAGCTGAGAACACTTTCTGTTAATTGTGTCCAGGTAGCTCTCCCCTTCAATGTCCATATTCAGGAGCAAGTAGAACCCTTGCTGTCAAAATGTTCATAATCAGCTAGGAGCTGGTGACTCACACCAATAATCCTAGCTACTCAGGAGTATGAGATCTGAAGATCGTAGTTCAAAGCCATATGGGACAGAATAGCCTGTGAGACATAGATGCATGGCTCAAGTGGTAGAGCACTTGAGTACAAAAACTGAGGGAGAGGGCAAAGTCCAGCGTTCAAGCCCCAGTGCTGGAATGAGAGAGAGGGGGGGGAGAGGAGAGAGAGGAGAGAGAGAAAAGAAAGAGAGAAAGAAGGAAGGAAAGGAAGGAAGGAAGGAAGGAAGGAAGGAAGGAAGGAAAAGAAAGAGAAATGAAGGAAAAGAAAGAAAATAAGAGAAACGTCATTCACGATCTTGAGAGGTTAGAGCACAGTCATATACAATCAATAGAAATGATGCAGTTCAACAGGAACTGTTAAAATAGTGCTATCCTGGCAGGCGCTAGTAGCTCATTCCTGTAACCCTAGCTACTCAGGAGAATGGGATCTAAGGATCATGGTTTGAAGTGTCTGAGATTCTTATCTTCGCTAAATTACAAAAAAAAAAAAAAGCCAGAAATGGAACTGTGGTTTGAGTGGTAGATCACTAGCCTTGAGCAAAGGAATCTCAGGGACAACGGCCAGGCCTTGAGTTGAAGCCTAGGACTGGAACACACACACACACACACACACACACACACACACACACACACACACACACAGTGCTACCCTGGTCTTTGAACAATGGTCCAGGTTCTATAAATTTAGTTGGAAGAGGAGGGAATGGTATGGTGGGAAAGCATCACAAGAGGAAAGGAAAGGTGCCACCAGCATCTCACCTCCCAGAGGCTTGTGTCCCTGGGGATTACAGATGTCTGCATTGGTGTGTCTGCATCTGAGCCTCTTTGGGAACAGTAAGGAGTTCCTGAATCCATAAATACCCACTCTGGGTACAAAAGCAGATTTTCATGCCATTGCTTTCTGATTGATCTGATGAGAATCAAGTCACTCAAATTCTCCCTTCTTCTCTTTTCTTTACAGAATCATACGATGACCCAACACAGCAGTTAGTTCAGATATGGTCTCTCAAGGAGAAGGACTTTTGTGGCACAAAAAGGGAACATGTTTTACTCTTTGCACGAAACTTTTCATTGTTAATGTATATTATTCAGAAACATTGTATTGTACCATACAACTTGTATTATCAAAATTGTTGGATGTTCATGTGTTTGAACTTTTGAGCACCAGATAGACTCCTTGTATATAAAGTGTTGCACATGTATATGTCGTCTGATACTAAAATGGTCTTGTAAAGACAAGTGGACTTGGGCCCTATTCAGGCAAGATTTTAAAAAGAAAACAAAAACCAATAAGCAAAATGGCTTAAGAGAAAGTATTTTCAAGGAAGACTGTTCAAGCAAAATTGTTACACAATGGAACTATGGTTGAACTTCCTTTTATTTACCTTAAGCCTAAAATTTCTCTTTTGGTATATCAACGGTTAAAAATCCAAGACTATTTTTTATGGCTGAAGATTCTTGCAGACCATGAAGAGATGTTCTCACAGAACAGAACCCCACAGCTGGATAAGGCCCATATATATATATATATATATTTGTAAGCCTTGCAATGTGACAGGTAGCTTCACTATATATGCAATAGTTGTTATGTAGACTGTCAAAGAATTTTTTTTTCCTGGATACATTTGAAGCTTTGAGTGTTCAAGGTTTTCCTTAATGATTTCACACAACCAAATTCTTGAATCAGTTGAACTAATCTGTATGTTACTGTTATTAATGTTTACTCTGCGGTCTGAACCTGGAGATTACTGGAATTGTTTTCCAAGAGGAAATAAATTCAGTTTACCATTAGGTATGAGTGTATGTGTGTGTTTTCTTTTTCTAGTTACTCTTGTCATTAAAAAAAGAAAGAAAAAAATCTAATTGCTGGCACCCTTGGAGATGAAATCTGCTCTTGAGAATACCCCAGGCACAACCTCAATCATATTTAACCTTTCCACATTGGGCCGAGTGTGGTGAGGAGGATATTCATCATGCTGCACAAGGCAAGAGTAAGGCCCAGCGTACTTCCCACTCTCGTAGATGCTAACAGGTCACATTGTACTTGAGGATTCTGACATCACAGATGGATGTGATGGCTGTTTTCTGCATAATTTGCAGCCCAATTCATGTCATGCTGTGCAGATCTGAACTCGACATAGATGGCTGCCATTTGAGAGGCAGTTTGGCTTATGTGTGCTTAAGAAGCAGCATTGTTCAGAAGACAAAGCACAGAGCGGGGAGTCAGATGGCTGTTCCTTCTGGTTCTGGCACTGACTCCCACTGGGGTCTTCTCCAACTTGCTTCTCCTCCTGGCCTCTGTTCACACAGCCAGGAAAGGTAACGGGTCTTGGTCATCAGCCCTCACACAAGCATAGAGTGGCTATGGAAGACGACCATCACCACAGTCCGCCATGACATGGTGGCCAAGTAGGAACTCTGATTTCAGAGCTTTTGTATTTCTTTTTTTAAAAGACATGACTAACAATGTATAAGTTGGACCCTGATCCACATGCTTAGTCAGTTACTAACTAGGAACCCAATAAGTCATGGAGAGTTTTCACTGAAACCATGCTTCATATATTTACCTCACTATGAGTCTTTTGACTCCCTTTAAACTCTAAAGATCACAAGCAGATCCTCAAACCAGAGGGCCTGTCCATGATAGCACCATCACTAGCACCGCAAGACACAGTATTCATTCCAACGCTTTAGATCTTAGCCTCCCTGAGGGGCTTATTGCATAATGGGGTGCAAGATCTATCATGCAGTTGCTGATTCAGTGGGCCTCAAATATGTACCTAAGAAATCCCCACATGATGTGACCTGCTGTTTGGTGGGCCACACCTTGAGAACCACCATTCAGCCTCAGTTCCAAGTTATCTGAATGCATTAGATGTGGATAGCTTAGCAAAGCACTGGCACAGTATCCTCTTTATTTTGTTTCCAATATTTAAAAAGTTCCATAAAATTTTAAGATAATTCAAAAACCTGTACATTCTAATGATTATGTATACCTGGCAGAATGTTTTGTAAGCACACACATGCGTGTGTGTGTGTGTGTGTGTGTGTGTGTGTGTGTGTTTAGCTTTTTAATTCTAGGAAAACCTACATCTATACATTTCACAATGGATTGCCAGCATGCTATTTAATTAAAAAGCTCTTTCACCAGCTACATAAATAATGAAGTATGCTGAGAATATGCAAGTACATCCATAATTAAAACACTCAGCTATATTTTAAAAAATTAAGATCTCTATTCAGGATTTTGCATTTCAAATGAAATAGCCACACTTAATAATGATTTTTTAAAAGCCCTAAAACTTCTGGTTATTAATGAGTGGGTTGTAATTTTACCAAGAGAAAGCTCCTCTGCATTTACGGAAAGCAGGTGGTGGTGTTATCCCAGGGATGCATTCCAAGCTGCCGTTAACAGAGATGTGGTAAACACCAGGATGCAGGAACTCTTAACTTCTTAGGGAGACAGAACGGCAGGAATCACCATTCCCAGAGTGCTAACAAGACTGGCCATTAGGCTGCTTTAACCTTCTAGCCTCTTCCCAGATAAAGCTGAGAGTCCAGTAGGTAGCATTGGTCACAATTTGCTTCATGTAGTTGGTTGATCTTCCAGCACTATGAGGTAGCTCATGTGTATCAAATCCTTCCTCCTGTAACCAACTGTTCTTTGGATTGTAATGGCTGAACAAGGTTTGAAACAGTCATTTCTGCCTTAGGCTGGTTACTTTATTTATGTTTTTATTCTACTTCATTCCCTAAGGATATAAGGCAACTTAAAGATTAACAAAACATTAACAGGAAAGCCGTGTAAAGTCAGAGGGGAGAAAAATACACTAAAGTAGTTGCCCTGCCCATGCTTCTGTTTAGTTTTGAGTGCATTTTAGCCTTGACTTGGAGCTTCTTGGTAGTAAAAGAGGAAATGTGTGTGTGTGTGTGTGTGTGTGTGTGTGTGTGTGTGTGTATGTGTGTAATCAGAAAATGAAGAAAAATATCTGCTACTCTAGAAGAAAAAAAATGTTTTTCTAGTTCTTAATTCCAAAAGTAATTTCTCAAAAGCCTTATACCTGGGCAGGTAGATACCATTTCATGATTTTACTACAGCCCTCATCTTGAAGAATGATTCTGCCTCTCTGAGTGGAGGCCAGAATTGTTGCCAAACATCCTATAGTTCATAGGACAGGGGCCTCAAAACAAAGAATTAATCTAGCCTCAAGTGTCAATAACAGCAAGACTAAGAAATACCTCTGAAGGATGGTATAAAGTTCTCTTTAGATTGAAATCACCAGGAATTTAAATTTCTTTTATTGCCAGAGCTTCTAACTTAATTGAGCTAGTGTACAAGCTACACATCCAAAATTCCCAAAAGACTTATCTCCAAAGTGACCAGGCATGAGACCCACTGAGCCAAGCTCACAGCCCAGGGCATAGTATTGAAAGGAATATCCAAGGAACAGAAAACTAGCCTGGGCCTAAGGTAACTTCACATCAAGTTCATTACCAGGTGACTAATGATTTTGTTTAACATTGTAACCAACAGCAAGTATGGGGAAAGGGAAGAAAGGGGAATGACCCAGAAACTCATCACTGTTATACCTGGTCCAGGGATTACACACTTAGCCAATGAGAAATCTGGCCTGGTGGGATCTCTGACAGCCTGGAGAGTCCTGCCCAATGCACCTGCCCAACTGGAGCCTGCAGGGAGAGCAGGCTCCTGGTGCCAGATTGCCCAGGTCTCAGGAGGAGCCAACAGCCCAGGTGGTAATATACTTTGTTCCAATTTCCAAATGTTGGCAACCAATTTCATTTTCTGTAATTTCAACTCTGCTGCCCCCCCCACTGTGTGGACCATATGAGATGCCCTTTCAGGCCAGGCCTAACCCTGCGATCGCCAGTTTCAACCTCTGGCATCTATTTTTTTTTCTAATTTTCATCCCAACCTTTTAGAGTTGATGCTTTAAAAATGTAACATGGTTCTGGCATCTTAGAGTTTAAATTCTGCTTTTTTTTTAATTCACATGATATGCAGTTTTGAAGTCACTCTGTGGCCTTCATATTTATCTTGCTTAGGCTGAGCCATAATCTACCAAATGGACATGTTCTATAGAATCTGGACATTGAAATTTTCTCTGTTTGCTTGTGCTGGCATAGGGGCTTGAACTTAAGGCCTGGGCACTGTCCCTTAGCTTTTGTGCCCAAGGCTGGCACTCTACCTCTTGAGCCATATCTCTACTTCCAGCTTTTTGTGGTTAATTGGAGAGAAGAGTCTCACAGATTTTCCTTCCCAGGCTGGCTTTGAACTGCAATCCTCAGATTGCATCCTGAGTAGCTAGGATTATGGGCATGAGCTAGTGCAGTACACCTGGCAACAATGAGATTTTAGAAAGATTGTTTTAGGGAATGAAGAGTAACAACTAACCCACAGTTTATATTCTCTCATGCAAGTCAGATCAGCTATGTTCTATGTTGCTATTGGAGGCCAGATTAATATGCTTTGAAAACCATGCAAACAGATGATATGGTTGAAACTCTACCTTGAACATTGATAAATGCAAGCAGTGTTTCAGAACAAATGGAAGAGAATGGTATTAATGACCTACAAGAGACTCCAGGGGATGAATCATGCTTCTTAAATCAGCTCTGAGTCTTTTCTGGAATAGGACAAGGACTCCAATGCACCCTCCCAGTCCCGCTTCACAGATCAGGGCAAACTTGACTTTGTGTCTGCCATTGCCTGATGGATGCAGCATTGCAGAACCATTGAGAAAGGAAGCTTACTAATCCAGATCCCATTATAGAACACCTGCAAACACTTCTCCATGTAGCTTCGGCAGGCTAGAGCCGCTCACCACCTCCCTCTCTAGGAGGAAGCTCCCATCAAAGGTACTGACTTCAAGAGTTCAAGGAAGAGGAATGACTTCAGGTAAAATGGCCCAGCAGGAGTATCTGGCAAAGTCTCAAAGTTCAGGTCTGGTTGGTAGCACATTCCTGGGTGAGAGCCTCCTGAGACTGAAGACTAGCCACTACCATCTCTGCCAGATTCCTCAGTAATGAAGTCAGCTGTCAACTCCTTGGGGGGAAAGGCACAGAGCCCCTTTATTTCCAAGCAGGTGTTACAGCATATTAAAGGTTGAATTCCATCTTATGCTCACATCCTGAATGAGCGGGTTTGCAGGCAAGCTCAGTTCTTTCTGCAAAGAGAGAAACTTGGCAATGTGGAGGCTGAGTACTTAAATGGCAATCAACTTCTGGCTCATATCAATTAATTCCTTCATGGACTTCTGCCTAAGTATAGCATCTTGTATTCTCAGCTGCGGAGACTACGAAAAACAGCCCAAACAGTACACACTACCATCTTGGGGAAGGCACACCCACAAAATCATAGGGTGATAGGCAAGCTACTTCCAGGCAACCATGAATGATTTATAGGCTGGGAATGTGCCCATTTCTCTGCATGGGAAATTCTTCTACTCAGTATAAGTGAAATCATACTGAGGGGTTTCATTTTTGGTTTTAAAATATTCAAATCTAAAGTGACCTTGGGATGATGAAACAGATCGGGGCCTAGGAAATGAAGCACTTCTTCACTCTGAAATCATAGGAATTGCCTTTGTCTCCAGAAACAAAGGTCTTTTTTTTTTTTTTTTTTTTTTTTGCCAGTCCTGGGCCTTTGACTCAGGGCCTGAGCACTGTCCCTGGCTTCTCTTTGCTCAAGGCTAGCACTCTGCCACTTGAGCCACAGTGCCACTTCTGGCCATTTTCTATATATGTGGTGCTGGGGAATTGAACCCAGGGTTTCACGTATACAAGGCAAGCACTCTTGCCACTAGGCCATATTCCCAGCCCCAGAAACGAAGGTCTTATGTCACCAAGACCTCTTGAGTTTTTGTTACACAAGCAAGGGCTATAGACAGTCTGAGGATGTGAATGCTTGGTGCCCTGTGAGACTTAGAAAGTTCTCAGTTCATTGGGCAGCTGTACACTATACAGTTCAGACCACACCTTTACATGGGATGTGAATTTTCATAAGTCTAACTCAGGTAAGTTCTCCTAAACTAATGCTCTAAGGACATCAAGAAGTAACCAGGGAAGATCAAGGTCACCAAGCAGTCTCCTTTCCTTCCCTGCACATGAAGCATCTTTGGCTTCTTTCTCTTCTTGCTTTTCTCTTGAGTCAGAAGGAATTTAGCTTCCATCTTTAGGAGGCTGGACCTTTAGTTTTCTTAAAGACTATGATCTGTTCCAGATGGTAGTCATTAGTGAATTTAAACACATAACTGTTTTGATTCATTTAAATTGAATTTTAAGAGCACAGTCTCACTCACAGAAATATTTGAAAGGCTCAGTAGCCAAAGAAGGTTCGTAGCTACGTCCTGAAGGGTACAGGTAGGAGCCATTCTCTTCATCATGGAAAGTTCTATTGGTTCTATTGGGAAGCCCCACAGTTGTAATCCTCCTGCCTCCTTCAACCCTTTAATGTGGGCAGAGGACCTCTGTCTCTAGTTCCTTTCAGGTCTTCCTTCTGTCAGTCTACTTCTCTCTTCAAATATGTACTGGCTCCCCCTTTTTGAAAACCAAAAACAATCTTTTGCTGGATCTTGAAATTTCCTCACAAGAAGTTTTTTTTTTGTTGTTGTTTGCATTCATTTCCTTCCAAATTCTCAACACTGTGTGCTGGCCTCCATCTTTCCTTTCCTGCTCTCTGACTCACCTGTCAGCTGGCTTCCAGCAGTCATCAATAACCTTTCATTGAAAATGCGCTCTCCAAGGTCATCTGTGAAACACCTTACCACCACCCAAACTTTGGACCTAGTTCTTGGCTTTTAGAGTTAGACTTTCAGTCACTGGCTTCCATGTTTTTAAATGGTAACATTTCCTGTTGGTTCCTTCCATTGCCAATGACAGGGCCCTAGAGAGATCCTTTTCATTTCCTTGCTTCTCATCTCCCTCTGATATGTCTAGTATATGGCCACCACCATGTCTATTGTTATAAAAACATTTTCTCATGATTTTTTTCATTCAATAAATACCCATGAGTCCCAGGGAAATGTAGCAGAAAGGATATAGTTCGTGCAATTAGAATCCCTTTCAACTTCTTTCTAGCTATGGCTGCACCATATTGCTTTTCTTTACTTTTTTTTTTTTTTTTTTTGCCAGTCCTGGGACTTGGACTCAGGCCCTGAGCACTGTCCTTGGCTTCTTTTTTTGCTCAAGGCTAGCACTCTGCCACTTGAGCCACAGTACCATTTCTGGCCATTTTCTGTATATGTGGTACTTGGGGAATTGAACCCAGGGCTTCATGTATGGGAGGCAAGCACTCTTGCCACTAGGCCATATTCCCAGCCACTAGGCCATATTCCCAGCCTGCTTTTCTTTACTAAGATGCCTTTCCTAGTCTTTCATTGCCTGTAATCCTAGCTACTCAGGAGGCTGAGATATGAGATATGATTGTGGTTCAAAGCTAGCCCAGGCAAAGAGTCCCGTGAGATTCTTATCTCCAATTAACTACTCAAAAAACTTGAAGCGGAGCTGTGGTAGAGCGCTAGCCTTGAACAAAAGAGCTCAGAGAGTGCCCAAATCCCAAATGAGTTCAAGTCCAATGATCAACAACAACAACAAATTATAGAATTTTCCTCCATATTGTTATCAATGATTTGAAATTCTTTAACATGATACTTATGTCAAGCATTATTGTCTTCCTTTAATTCAGTGTTCTCATGTTGATTCTAGAACACTGTCTTTTCATTGTACCTCTGATTCCCCTGAGCTTCTCATTAAAAATCCTACTTCTTACCCTGTCTCCTTCATGCCTATGAGAGCTTATAGTAATAGTCTTTTTTTTTTTTTTTGTCCAGTCCTGGGGCTTGAACTCAGGGCCTGAAAACTGTTCCTAGCTTCTTTTTGCTCAAAGCTTAGCACTCTGCCACTTGAGGCACCACTTCTGGCCTTTTCTATATATGTGCTGCTGAGGAATTGAACCAGGGCTTCAAGACAAGCACTCTTGCCACTAGGCCATATTCCAACCCCGAAATAGTCTTTCTTCTTTCCACAAAGAGCCAAATATTCCTTTGGCTGTCCAGAGTTTCAAACCCTTGCCCTGCTCTACCTACCTCATCCAGCTTCTAGCTGTTTCAGTTGCCCAGCCATTTTCTCTTACACATCTACTTCACTTCTATATTCATCATTCCCCCCTCTCTACTCCTACTCTCTTATCCTTCCTTCTTCCTCTTCTACTATCTCAATCCTTCTCAATTTCCAGGCCCCAGATCAAGATTCTCTTCCTCTGTAAAACCCATTCTACTCTGCCCTGTTATTGCCTTTCTCTGAGTGCCTATTTTAAGATCTAGGTTAGCACTCCTAATATTCTTAAAAACTAGAAAATGAGTTTTTCTTCCTACCTAGGTTGTCAGTCTCCCATCAGTGAGGAGTGTTTTCTATTTTTTCAGTGTTTTTACCTTATCACAGTTTAGTAAGGCACATGGTAATGAACTCATAGCTTCACTATTGGAGAATCATAGCTCAACATACATGGGCTATTGGCCTCTGCTATCCCCAGTACAAAGGATAAGGAGCTGCTTGTCCATCCTTCACCAGGTACAAAAACAAGGTCTCTGCTCTCCAGAATCTCCCTTTACAAATACTTCTTGACTTACAATGGGTTTGCACTACTAATCTATCAAAAGTTGGACATATCCTAAGAGTTGTTTACTTTTGTTATTTCAGAACTGTGACTGGGAGTTACTGCCCAGCATTGTGAGAGAGAATCAGGCAGGCATCGTGCTAGAAGCTCAAGAGATCAAAAATTCAAAGTCAAGGTTCTACCAAGTATATATCACTTTTGAGCCATTGGAATGTTCAAAAATCACAAGGTTAAAAACATTAAATCAGAGACCATTCACACAGTTCCCTCAGCCTTTTCTTCATGGTCAACAGTTGCTGCTGACCCCATGAACCAGATGAGCGTGGGCATCCAAGACTAAGGTCAGCATAGACTCAACGTATAGCCCCAAGAAATGAAACTGAATTTCTTCTCCTTCTTGGATCTGTTTGCCAATGATGATTTCAGTTGATGTATTTAGCTATCCAAAATCCTGAAATTAGCTACGCAACTACTCCTGAATGTCAGCAGTGCTTGAATAGGATAGAAAGTCACCATGAGATGTGGTCCACACGAGATTGAATGATGTTTCTCCATCGTGAACAGAGCCTTTCACTGGAAACAATCATGTTCCCCATATTCCAAAAGCAGGTTGAAACAGCATTCAGAACTGAATCTGAAAAGGTGCTGATACATATGTAAATCCAAGCTTGCAGCCCCATTCCTTTCTCAAAGCAACAAAGATGGTGACTGTGATTATAGATAATAAGAGCTTTCCTTCTGATGAAATGAGCATATACTGAACCAAGCATACAATATATTCCCATGACGAATATATTTACACTCAACTCAGAACATGGAGAGAAAAGAAAATGTCAATAGTTGACAGCTTCTTGGCCTATGGGGTGTAATCCAGGAGCATAATAAATTCATTTAAGCTTGGTGTTGAATAAATGCATGTTAGGCCTGTGCATTTTTTTTTGGCCTTTCCCTCGACACATTGTTTGAATACAATGTCACGTTTCTCTGGGTTGCAGAGTCCCAGTGCTGCTGTCAGGAGAGACAGGGACCAGGCTAATCCTCTGGGTCAAACCTGGGGTAATTTTCCCTAATGAGTAAAGATAGAAACAAGAAAAGGATGCCATAGAGGAAAATGCTTTATTGCCAAATAATAGGGGATAACTATTTCATACTGGAAAACACACCTCAATCACATTGTTCACTGAGAGGTTGCTAAGTCTAAAAGAAGATGTCTTTCCACAGATCTTAATCATTCCAATAAAGGGATAAGCAGAGTCAAGGGGAAATAAACCACAGGAAAAGACACCTCTGTTTAGAAGCTGGAGACTGTTCCTTTCTCCCTATTAATATATTTCTCATCCCAGCCAAATTGGATGCCAAGATATGTTCCTTATCCTTGGCAGATCTCACAAGATATCAGACATTTTAGACTTTGTGTGTGAAAGCATGACATATTGGTTAAGACTGAAAATAGCATGTTGCTGGTAGAGTTCAAATATATAAGAAATACTACACCCTACTGCTTGTGTAAATGCCAGAGTTCCATTGAGTTGAGACAGATGGTAGCAGGCAAAAATGCAATCTTATAATCAAAAGCTAAAATATGTCAAAAATATGTTAGCAAGCAAAATATAGCAGATTACTAGCTTCTCATGTCATGACAGCTTGCAAAACATGTTAGGATGTGAAGCTCCAGCTTTGTAAATAAAGGAGCAGTAAACAGAGCTGCGGCAAGTGGTATGAGAGCGCATATACTAAATGGTTTTTTCTGCCCTTTGGGGAGTGGGGTGAGTCCCATGGCCACAAGCAGCCTTAGACAGGTAGCAGAAATCTCCAAATCACATGTAGGGATCCATCTTCTTTCCTTGAGTAATGAGTTTCTCTGTGACATCTAAAAGCTGTTTAACTAAATTACAGAAGGCATTCAAACTTCCCAGAGAGAATTGTGAGGATTCCATAGAGAATCATCATGCCATCTAGCTCATAGAAAGAAGAGGGTGAGTTATTTTGTGACAAAAAGATGTGCAAAAGGCTTCCTCTCCATGTCAAATCTCAGCCCAAGGAAGTTTCTTTGAGTAATGTGCCTAGTTTCTTATTGTCTTGGCTAGTTGTTTTTTTTTCCTTTTTAAATCAGGATTGTGGAAAGTAAAGGCAATATTGGTCATGGTTGAGGAAGGGGAGGGAAATGGGAATACTTCTGTTGAATGTGTGTTATAAATCAAGTCATAATTTGTTGTTATTCACGTGTATCTCTCAACAAAGATCATTTTAATTATTCCATATCGAATGGACATTCTAACCTGACCTTTTTCTACACTGAGGAGTACAGGGGGAGAAGAAGGTAGTGATAAGTGGGGTTTCCACTCTCAATCCACCATAATACCAATGATGCCTGGCTCCCGCCACACCACAGGCTACCTCTACTCACATGTATTAGACACAAAAGCCAGCTCCAATTTCCAGTTCCCATCAGGAAACTGTTGGAAGAGTGACAAGGTACTGGGAATGCTGCATCGCAGAAATATTTTATCTGCTTCCTGAGCCAAAGGGCAAGGGAACCAAGGTTTGCTTAATCATTTTTTTAAAGCAATGAATTCATTGTTCTTGAGGAGAATCAGTGAGACAGGGCTCTTCACCTGTACTGAGACTTCAGTTATATATCCACCAACTACAAACTTGTGAGCAGATCAGAAGTGTCTACCACTTATTTCTAGTTTCATTTCTTATGTTGGTTTGGTTTGATTTGTTTGCTGTTGAGATTAACAATGTAAACTCTTCTGCTCTCTTTTCCACACAATCGCCCATGCTTCCAGAAGAAATGAAGGACCTATACAGGCCTTATCCAGTCTGAAAACAAGAGTCACAAACAAGAGGTTAGCTGACATCCAAATGCCCATGGTCAAGAGCACTCTGGAGAAAGAAGATATTTATTGAGACAATGAATTTTAAAAGATGGCTGGCAGTACACAGCCAACCACTAGCTGTCTTTCAGTCAGCTGCTTCATACTGAGAGTCTAACTCACCCTCACCTTCTCCACTTTTTCCAATACCCCAGCTCTTCCCTTCTGTCCAGAAGAATCAAATTCCAACTGCTTGTGGATGGTATGTTATGCCCATGAAGCTCTGTGTTTGGGCTTTGGTAGGGGAGGGGGAGGAGTATGCAAAGAGGCCTCACAGAGTACTTTTGTACAGCTTTCTGTCCTTGAACTCTGAATGGGAAATTCTGCTGCTGGGTGTTAAAGGAAATAAATGTTGAGACTGAAGTACATATGTGTCTCCCCAAATCCATACAACCACCACCTAGTATCCCCATTTTGCAAATGAGGAAAGTGGCAGTCCAAATCATAATAAACTCACTTGTCCAAAGGTCTCCTAATGAAGTGGAGGTGTGACTCTAACTCAAAGATGACATGAGGAAAAAACAGAGAGAAATGTATACTGATGTATTTATACATCCCTTAGTGGAATTGTGTGCACACAGAATAACTACACATATTTATTCATTAGCATTCTATTTGGCATTCCATCAAGAAGGATAATCATTGAGAAGGCCAAATAAGACCCCCCTGGCTTCTCCATAGCTGTCATTTTATAGGGGAAAAAAGTTGTCTCAGGGTGGGCTTCTGCTAAGTAATATATAAAATATGCAATTCGCACTTTCTAGTAAAATTGAAGCAGGTGAACTCTAACTGACAGGAAGTAATGACTGTAATAAGCCAAAGGGAATACTTCAGTTTAAACAGCCATATGCTTCAGTTCTCAGTAGGAGTGTAGATCCACTTGGTCGTTCTTATGTGCACCTCAGTGGATTTTCTCCATTGGGATCAACTGATAGAGACAAATTTCGGGTGGACTTTTCATATGAGAAGGGAGAATTAGGATCATCTGGGCTCTAAGCAGGAGGTCAACACTGAAATAACTAATAATCTTAGGGGACAAAGCAGAGGTCCTGGGTCTTCTCCTGATGTGTTATTTGGGACATGTAATGAGCTCTCTGGACTTTATTTCTAAGGTGGTAGGAGGGATATTCCTCTTTGATAAGACTATTAGGAAGATGATAATGAATACTGATATGAGCACAATATCTGCTGTGCAGCTGGTACTAAATATTTGGCAGTTCTTAGTGATTAGTACCATGTTCCTGAAAATTCCTTCAGCTTGGGAGAAACCAAGAATTTAAAGAGCTGTTGTGAATTTTATTGAGGGATAATTTTTCTGTCTGGTACCTGTGCACACCTCTAGAATCACAAAATTGAATAAGATGCATAGTTCACCCAATGAACTTGTTAAATGATAAAACAACAGAGAAACCACCAGCAAAAAAAAAAAAAAAAAAAAAAAAATCCAGATGGAAAGTGCTTCTTTGCAGCATTGAGAAGGTGCTGTGGGAGGTCAGTTGAGGAGCCTACCTGTACCCAGGAGGCCAGCACAAACATCACAGAAGAGATGGAAGAAGAAAATCCAGTAAGGCCACTTTGTGTTGCCAAGTTCAGATGGAAAGAACAGCCTGCGTGTGCATAAAATTTAACTTCTATTGCTTTGTTGAAATTATTACAATAAATACCTCTGTGCACAGAACACAATTTCATGGCACACTTTCAGAATCATCAAAGCAGTGTGCACTAACCAGGTCTTTTCATCAGATGCTTTGCTATCTGGGGTCTTGCAGACTCCATTAGAAACTACCCCTTCAAGAGCCAGCTAGAATTTCTGGGGACACTAAATGGTCACATGCAAACTAACAAACATGGTGGTAAAGTTCACTTACAAACCAACTAAACCAGAACCTCACCACCACCGCCCTCTTTGGACTCTTCCAAGTGTTCCTACATTCCAAGACACATTCCACTTGCCCTAATCACTCCTCAACCAGGTAGGTACCAGATAAGTAATGTCAGCCCTACAAGGAAGCCCAATGAAATTACTGAAAATATGTGGGGCACGCCCGCCCGGATGCCTTGCATCATTAAGAGGCGGTTCTAGCTGGCCCCACCTCCCAGCCTCAGGACCATGTGTAGCCAAGCTAGCGCCTGGTGGTGAACCCAGAGGCAGTCCTGTGGGCTGTGACATAGAATTAGGCCGCCCCTTAGGGAGGTCCCTCGGAGCTCCACCCTGACAGACAGCTGAGGCGTCCAATCACAGCCTTTACATAGGTGCACGTACCCTTCCCCTTCAGCCGCCCTCTGACCTCTTTAAAGAACAGCTCATTGCTGCCGTTAAATGAGTCTTAGCGCTGACTGGCTCTTGGACTGTCTGTGTGTCCTCCGTTGAGAGGGGGGCTGGGTGGCAGTCTGTCAGCCCTCTTTTCCTCTTCCTGGCCCGTCCACGTGGGGCATGTTTTCCCATCTCTCCTGCAGGACAGGAGAGCCTGGGAGACTACAAACCCCCAACATTCTAGCGCCCAAATGCGGGGCACGAAGCACGATGAGGTAAAACTTTCTGGTGGGCCAGGCCAATCGGAGTCCAAGGGAGAGGGCCCCGAAAAGATGGGGCATGCTCAAACCCAGCATGATGACCAAGTGCTCAAAGCACTGAGCTTCATGCTACAAAATGTAGGTTTGGGGGTCTCGAACTCCCACACCAGGAGGGTCTCCAAAGCTTTGAAACACGACGCGATCTGGCTGGTGGCTACCGGCCTTTTCAGCCTGGCTGCTTGGGAGGGAGCAGCCCTCCCGCTGCCCTGGAGGGGAGGGAGGGGCCTGGGCCAAGCTCCCCAGGTCCCGAGCCAAGCGCCCCTGTGCTGGAACGTGTGGTGGACGGGCAAGATGGAGTATGGCTTCTGCTGTGCCTCTCCCCCGCTGGAGGCTCCCCGGTGCAAGCCTGGGGCCATACCTCACCACCGCCACCACCACGCAGGGTGCTGGGGGCCTCCGGCCACCTCCTCACCCCTCCTCCACCAGAAGAGCCTGGGAAGCATTTGCTGAAAAATGTTTTGGATGGAGGGGAGACAGCCCCCTGGCTTCCCAGAAGGAAAAAGGGCTTACTTGCTTAACATCTGCTTTAAAAGAGACAAAAAAGGCTTTAGGTTTTTGTTGATGATGTTTGCTAAGACTGGAAGTTTGGTTAACAACAGAATGGGTTTTAGCAAGAGCCTCCCGCCCCCACTCCATGCCAAATTCCTGGAGGCTGGGCTGAGACTTGGAGATTCCAGCTCCTGGTAACTCTCTGTAACTATGGCCTTGCAATTCAAAGGTGCCTTGCAATTCAAATGCTGGAAGGTGAAGGTGTCTTGCTGTGAGTCTGCAGTCTGTGTTCTGTTCATGTCCTGTCTCCAAACTGGTTTCTCAAAATGTGGCTTCTCGGATAATCTGAAAATTTTGGCTTGCTGGAAAGGCTTTTTTGTTTACTAAAATATGGGCAAAATAATATCACTTGCCACAGGAATTCCAGAAAACTTACATGGCCAATTAAAGAACAATTCTAAGAGCGCTCAAAACCCTGTGCACAACCGTTTGTCTGTGCATGTCTGTCTGTCCATTTGTCTGAGGGTAAAAGCATATAAAATCTAGCATCATGGTTTAAGAATTACTGCCTCTTTAACTACTATGTTAACCTGCTTAAGTTCTGTGTTAAATTTTCCCTTGCAGCCCATAGGTGGAGTTACAGCAAGGAAAAACCCCAGGTTTTTTAAACCCTAACTGATTGTTTGGTTGCAAACGAACATGTCTAAGAAAAACTCCAAAAAGTTCTAATATACAGCAATGAGTGATTTGACTGGAATTTCTTTAACTGCCCCTTGAGAGATACTAAGAATTGGAAAAAGGTTTTTTTTAATGGTTAAAAAGTTTATTTATCTGATGTGATTTGATTCCTATGCTATTTTTGCAGTTTAGATATATTGAAAAGGCAAAGATGCTGAGACCGGGTTTCTTGTGTTTGTAATTCTGGTGAACACTGTTAAAAGTACTTTGTTACAATCGTTTTGGATATCAGTCTAATGATTCAGGTACTAAATTCTATGTGTATACTGTGATGTAATAAGTAAGACTCCTAACTATCTTAAGTTACAAATAATCAGGCAAATATTTTAAAGTATGTATAATAAACTATTGGGGATAAAAGTAAATTCTCATTAACTCTGCATGTAAAAAAAAGGGGGGGGGCAAAGCAAGCTAATGTTTCTCACTAATTTATTGGAAAGCTGAATGGATAAGTGTTTCTAATTTTGTAATTGTAATTCTTGCATTAAGGAAAAATTGTCATTTGAGTTCAAAGGTTGTGCAGTAGCCGGGACTGAAGAAAAAAAAACTGGTTCTTTTAAAACAGGCAGCCAGGAGGCTAGATGCCCCCTGGGTTTCAGAGTTTTTTCGGATGCAAATAAGGCTGAGGCAGAGATGTAAAAGCTTTAACAGCTTAAAATACATTTCTAGATAAAGGATTTGAGCAGCCAGGGTACTCAGAGCAACCAACCAGGAAATATTGGGATATTTCAAATGTCTTTAACCAGTCTGTGTAGATTTTTGTAGGCAACCCAACAAGAGGTGTGACAATCTATCCAGGGGACTCTGAGATGCCACAAAAGCCTTGCCCAGATCCAACCCATCTCCCTGCCTGCCTCCATCACACGTGACTAATGAAGCCTGCTGATCCAGGATGAAAGACACAGCCACTGCTAAAGCTGAGACTTTTACATGGTCTTATCCCTTTGCTCTCTGATTATTATTCATTTGTGCTCTCTTCCACCTGCTGGTAAGATCAAATGGTATGATTTAAATTGATGGCACATGGATCTCATTCAGTCTGCTGTTCTCTAAGTGTTAGAGCAGAACTCTGGTCAAATCTCAGCAAGTTACAGGTGAGCTCTGTTCCTATTGTTCTCCTTGTTGCTTTAATTGGATATACAAAAGGCTTTTATGGCTAGAACTCCCCGGCTTGCCGTTTGAAGCCAGCCTGGGCAGAAAATCTCTCTAAAACCCCATCTCCCAACTAACTAGCAAAGAGCCAGAGTGGAAGCTTGGCTCAAGAAAACCAGCAAAATGCTGAAAGTGGCACCGTGGCTCAAGTGGTAGAGCACTAGCCTCGAGTAGAAGTGCTCAGGGACAGTGCCCAGGCCCTGAGTTCAAACCCCGTGAATGCCAATGGGAGCATGCCATCCCAGCAACAAGCACCTGGACTCCTGGGACTCAGCCAGTCCAGGGAACAAGGACCATGGAGAGGAGTAAGAGGAGAATGATGTCACATCCTAAATGGAGTCACTTTGTCCCGCCTTTTCAAAATTAATCAGAGCCAGGAGATCAAGAGGAATAGTTGTTTACCCACCTAGTGTCCATACCTGTCCATTTTCCATCTGGACAAAAAAAAAAAAAAAACTTGAATTCTTGCCTTTGTTACTTGCTATTTGTATATATATATAGCCTCTGACTGGTTACTCCCAACTAGTCCACTATCCCTAAACATGTCCTTCTTGCGCCCAGTCCTGTTATTCCTCCTTCCTTGTAATGGGCCACAATTGGGTTTATGTTCCAAATGGAACTTTTCTGGCTTATGCCAAGGGTGTGTTCTCCCATGTTGTTCATGTTAACTGGTCCTGTAAACTTGTTAGCCTTTTGCCTCACCCTTTCAAGAGTCTCTTTTAACAGGCTAACATCCCTCACTGAGGTCACCACCTGGGAACTTGCAGTTCAAGGCCATCATCTTACTACACTGCTGTGCCCAGTGCAGATCTGGACCCTGAGGACCCCAGTACCAGGGACTCCTTGACGTGCCCAAGCTGCAGGAGGTAGCCAGAGGAGACCATGACACCCTCTGGCTCTGATAACCATTCTCATGGAAATGATGAGGACTTTTACCAACCAAACTGCATGGTACCAGGCCAAATGACGAATCAGGGACCCCTGACTACTTCGCCCCTTTTCAGCAGGAAGTAGTTCCAGAAGAGATAACCTCCGCCCATTCTCCCAGCCTAGTATCCCTCCTCTATTAATAAAAAACAAAAGGGGGAGATGTAGGGCATGCCCGCCCAGATGCCTTGCATCATTAAGAGGCAGTTTTAGCTGGCCCTGCCTCCCAGCCTTGGGACCACGTGTAGCCAAGATGGCGCCTGGTGGTGAACCCAGAGGCAGTCCTGTGGGCTGTGATATAGAATTAGGCCACCCCTTATGGAGGTCCCTCTGAGCTCCACCCTGACAGACAGGCATCAAATCCCAGCCCCTACGTAGGTGCACATACCCCTCCCCTTTTGCTGCCCTCTGACCCCTTTTAAAGAACAGCTCATTGCCACCATTAAACGAGTCTTAGCACTGACTGGCTCCTGGGCTGTCTGTGTGTCCTCTGTCGAGAGGGGGGCTAGGTGGCAGTCTGTCAGACCTCTTATCCTCTTTCTGGACCCGCCTGCGTGGGGTGTGCTATCCCATAGTTTCATGCAGGACAGGAGAGCGCAGGAGGCTAAAAACCCCGGACAAAAAGGTTTATTTATCTGATGTGATTTGATTCCTATGCTATTTTTGCAATTTAGATATATTAAAAAAGCAAAGATGCTGAGACTGGGTTTCTTGTGTTTGTAATTCTGGTAAACACTGTTAAAAGTACTTTGTTACAATTGTTTTGGATATCAGTCTAATGATTCAGGTACTAAATTCTATGTGTATACTGTGATGTAATAAGTAAGACTCCTAACTATCTTAAGTTACAAATAATCAGGCAAATATTTTAAAGTATGTATAATAAACTATTGGGGATAAAAGTAAATTCTCATTAACTCTGCATGCAAAAAAAAAGGGGGGGGCAAAGCAAGCTAATGTTTCTCACTAATTTATTGGAAAGCTGAATGGATAAGTGTTTCTAATTTTGTAATTGTAATTCTTGCATTAAGGAAAACTTGTCATTTGAGTTCAAAGGTCGTGCAGTAGCCGGGACTGAAGAAAAGAAAATGGTTCTTTTAAAACAGGCAGCCAGGAGGCTAGATGCCCCCTAGGTTTCAGAGAGTTTTTGGATGCAAATAAGGCTGAGGCAAAGATGTAAAAGACTCTACCTTTAAAGGCTTAAAATACATTTCTAGATAAAGGATTTGAGCAGCCAGAGTACTCAGAGCAACCAACCAGGAAATACTGGGGGATTTCAAATGTTTTTAAACAGTCTGTGTAGAATCTTGCAGGAGGTGTGACAAGCCTGTCCAGAGGACTCTCTGAGATGCTACTACAGCCTTACTCAGATGCAACCCATCTCTCCTGCTGGCCTGCTAATTTTGGATGGAAGACACAGCCACTTCAGATCTACTGAAGCTGAGACTTTTACATTGTCCTAACCCTTTTCCCTCTTGATTATTAATTCATTTGTTCTCTCTTCCACCTGCCAGTAAGGTCAAATGATATGATTTGATTTGATGACACATGGATCTCATTCAGTCTGCTGTTCTCTAAGTGTAAACTCTGGCAAGTGTTTGTTGGTCAATTCTCAACAAGTTACAGGTGAGCACTGTTCCTATTGTTCTCCTTGTTGCTTTAATTGGATTTAAAAAGGGCTTTTATGGCTAGAACTCCTCGGCTTGCAGTTTGAAGCCAGCCTTGGCAGAAGGAAAAACAAAACAAAAAAAAAAATTCCCTCTAAAACTCCATCTCCCAATTAACCAGCAAAGAGCCAGAGTGGAAGCTTGGCTCAAGAAAACCAGCGAAATGCTGAAAGTGGCACCGTGGCTCAAGTGGTAGAGCACTAACCTTGAGTAGAAATGCTCAGGGACAGTGCCCAGGCCCTGAGTTCAAACCCTGTGAATGCCAATGGGAGCATACCATCCCAGGAACAAGCATCTAGACCCCTGGGACTCAGCCAGTCCAGGGAACAAGGATCATGGAGAGGAGTAAGAGGAGAATGATGTCACATCCTAAACGGAGTCACCTTGTCTCGCCCTTTCAAAATTAATCAGAGCCAGGAGATCAAGAGGAATAGTTGTTGACCTACCTAATATCCATACCTGCCCATTTTCCATCTGGACAGAAACTTGCATTTTTTGCCTTGTTACTTGCTATTTGTGTATATATCTATATAGTATCTGACTGGTTACTCCCAACTAGTCCACCAACTTTTCTGGTTCATGCCAAGGGTGTGTTCACCCATGTCATTCATGTTAACTGGTCCTGTGAACTTGTCAGCCTTTTGCCTGACCTTTTCAAAAGTCTCTTTTAAGAGGATAACATCCCTCACTGAGGTCACCACCTGGGAACTTGCAGTTCAAGGCCATCATCTTTCTACACTCCTGTGCTCAGCGCAGACCTGGACCCTGAAAACCCCCAGCCCCAGGGACTCCTTGATGTGCCCAAGCTGCAGGAGGTAGCCAGTGGAGACCATGACACCCTCTGGCCCTGATAACCATTCTCATGGAAATGATGAGGACTTTTACCAACCAAACTGCATGGTACCAGGCCAAATGACGAATCAGGGACCCCTGACTACTTCGCCCCTTTTCAGCAGGAAGTAGTTCCAGAAGAGATAACCTCCGCCCATTCTCCCAGCCTAGTATCCCTCCTCTATTAATAAAAAACAAAAGGGGGAGATGTGGGGCATGCCCGCCCAGATGCCTTGCATCATTAAGAGGCAGTTTTAGCTGGCCCTGCCTCCCAGCCTTGGGACCACGTGTAGCCAAGATGGCGCCTGGTGGTGAACCCAGAGGCAGTCCTGTGGGCTGTGATATAGAATTAGGCCACCCCTTAGGGAGGTCCCTCTGAGCTCCACCCTGATGGACAGTTCAGGCGTCCAATCACAGCCCCTACATAGGTGCACGTACCCCTCCCCTTTTGCTGCCCTCTGACCCCTTTTAAAGAACAGCTCATTGCCACCATTAAACGAGTCTTAGCACTGACTGGCTTCTGGACTGTCTATGTGTCCTCCGTTGAGAGGGGGGCTGGGTGGCAGTCTGTCAGACCTCTTATCCTCTTCCTGGACCCGTCCACGTGGGGTGTGCTATCCTGTCTCTCCTACAGGACAGGAGAGCACAGGAGGCTAAAAACTCCTGACAGACTCCATTAGAAACTACCCCTTCTGGAGCCAGCTAGAATTTCTGGGGACACTAAATGGTTACATGCAAACTAACAAACATGGTGGTAAAGTTCACTTACAAACCAACTAAACCAGAACCCCACCACCACCACCCTCTTTGGACTCTTCCAAGTGTTCCTACATTCTAAGACACATTCCACTTGCCCTAATCACTCCACGACCAGGTAGGTACCAGATAAGTAATGTCAGCCCTACAAGGAAGCCCAATGAAATTACTGAAAATAGCCAATCCTAAACTTTCTCTTCCTCACCTATTCTTGCCTATGAAAAACACAATAAAGGTCTTGCTCCCTCTGTGCCTGACCAACGCAGGGGCCTCCCCAGGTGGCCCTGGGCAAAAAGCTGTGTTCCTGTTTCTAGCGATTTGTGAGTATAAAAACTTCTTCCTTCCTGACATCATTTCCATGTCTTTGTGTCTTACTGGACACGATCCAATCCAATCTAAGTTGTGTTTTAAACATGATGTGTGAATAAAAGTAGGTGAGGACTCAATCTGTCCCTTGACCTTCAAGCTAGATCAAAGTACAGAGGACTAGGACTGTGGGTAGCTTATCACAGTCATATTATTACCATTTCACACAGTGCTAGTAGTTGCTGACTGTAGAATGAGTGGTGTTAGTGAATAAGTAGGCACTTACCCTCTGGGCAGGTTAAATCCAATTGACAATGCTTAGTTTTCCAGATGTAAAGACCTGGCTATTGTGTGTCTCAGTTCAGGCCACTAGCACACACTGGTCCTTGGGGAGGACCCAAGATGTCCTCACTGGAGTGTACAGACTGATGGCAGGGAACACAGACAAATAGACTAAAAAGTCATCAGCCTTGGTCATTCTCAGCCAAGTAACTCCTAGGGACCAAGTGAGAATTGGAATGGCACATTGCAACCTACAAGAAGCTGAATTCTGGAATAAATAAAAGAGCGGACAGGGCGACACTGGTAGCTCATGCCTGTAATCCTAACTACTCAACAGGCTAGGATTTGAGAAGTGTGATTCAAAGCCAGCCCAGGAAGGAAAATCTGGGAGAGTCTTATCTCTATTAAATTACCAGAATATCCCAAAGTGGACCTGTGGCTCATGTGGTAGAACACTAGCCTTGAGCAAAAAAAAAAAGCTCAGGGACAGTACTCATGCTCTGAGTTCTAGCCATAGGACCAACACAAAATTAAATTAATTAATTAACTTATTAATTAATTACAGTCCTGTCAGGTTAAGGCAAGGGAGACTTTCGGGCCCAATAAGCAAAACCTTGTCTCAGGATAACAGAAAACAGGAAGTGTGAGTAATACTAAGAACTTTTCCAGAACAATGGTCTGACCTACAATTTGGACCTCTCTGGATCCTAGCAAAGTATCAGCCTGCCAGTGTGGATGAAAACTAGAGGAGGCAAAAGCAGCAAAGCCTGGGCTCACTAATCCCCAAAGTGTGACAGTATCTACTGGTATACTCACTGATTGGATATATAGCTACATATTGACCACACAAAGCTCTGGACCTTATACTGTTTTTTGTTCTGTTATACATGTGTTCCATTCCTGGAAATCCTAAACCATTGCCAAAATATTATGCTAATTAGTGAAGTTAGCAAAATGGCACCATTCAACAGACTGGAGTCAAAACTCTTAGACCTGCATAAGGCTAAGCAGCTAAAGCTGGTAGGTGTGTTCACCGTGACAGTCACTTCTGTGGCACCTAGAGGTGCAAGGAGTATGTAGCTTCATCATCTTCATTTACATCCATCTGATCATTTTCTTGAGCACTCACCTTCTAGCCAGAGGAGAAATGAGTTCATTTATCCCTGTCTAGCATACTCCAATAAATGCAATCATCTAAGGAATCTCTTTGGGTGAATAAATACTAAAGACAAACTTCCTATCTTTCAGAATCTCCTTACCAGAGAGATGTCTTGAAGGGCCTCTGAGGTCACTAGGCCAAGAGACTTTGATCTCATGAATGGATTTAATGCTGTCATCACAGAAGTGGGTTATTTGGAAAGTAAGGAACTTGATGCCCCTCATCCTCTTGCCTTTCTGCCTTCTGCCATGGGGTAAGGCAGCACGTATTCCCTCACTGCGTGCCAGCATCTAGATCCTAGATCTTCCAGCCTCCTGTTTTGAGAAATCGCCTAGTGTCATGTATTCTCTTACAGTAGCACAAAATGGACTGAGTGCATTCCTTCACCTTTTACCCATTTTTCTACATGGAGAAAGGGTGATATTTTAGGTGAGATGGTGAGAAGCTGGCAGCCATTGGGCCTTGGTAACTGAAAAGGATCTGAGTCCAGGGAATGGATTTGGTCTCACAGAGGTGCTCCCTGCTCTATCTATTGCGGAGCCTGAAGTGGTTCCCAGTCTCCCTGCAGCATGCTGGCTTTGGGTTTGATGGCCAGGCATGCTTCCTATGGGGACCTCCATGCTCACTTGGGGGAAGCTAGATGGAGGCTGTGCTTTGGTTTCAAAGTAAGTAGAACTTTGCTTGAAGGAACTATTGAGTTGTGCCCAGCCAGAAACAGCTGAAATCATTTTTTCTCTCCAACATTTTCCTCATGCTTGTTTCACTTTTCAGTGAACCTGAAGGAACAGAAGGACTTGATTGGCACTTAGAACCACCCACAATGCACTAACCATATCCCAAACCTTGTTTCTTTTGAGTATAATATGACTGCTCTCATTACCTACAACAAAAGCTCTGAAAGTAGTAGCTACACAGTCTCCTGATGTAGATAGTGGGAAACTCAGATGGATTAATCTCTTGAGTCTTTGTGAGCATTCCTACTGTGCTCTGTAAGTCAATTCCACTTTTAAGCTATCCACAGTCAACTGAGGCTAGTAAAATTCAGAGAAAGTGGCTTCTTCATAAACTGATAGCACAGCTTTGCATGCTACTTCCTAAATGGGTCACCAAAAATAAATCCTCTGAAGGAAGAGCTGCTGAAGGCTAAACGATGTCAGCCTTTCTCCTTGGCACTGCTGGCTTTCCTCCAGCCAGGTCCAAGTGACCTCAATTACTTACCACAAGTGAGCTGAGTTAAATAAAATCAGTCTGCAGCTTGGGTGGCTACAGCGCCATCCAGGAAAGCTGCCTCGCTGAGAGAGAATGGGCTTCTGAATACTCTCCAGATCGTATCTGAGCTCCCGGCAAGAAGGAAATGCCACCACCATCTGCCTCTCTTTGTGATGACCTGGGAATAAATAAAAATTAACCTTGGCCCTTGAATGAATCATGGAGCTTATCAACACTTCCTTCTTGTCTCTAATGACTACTGGGAAACAAGTTTACAACGGATTTTGGAGGGACAGGGCAGGAGGTCATTGTGCTGAATGGCTCTTTACCAAGGCTTGGTGCTTCCTGTCTACTCGCTCTCATTATGTACCACTAACACATTTTTGTTCTCTATGTTGGAAGAAAGGGAAAAGAAGGAAACCATTTATTTTCAACCCAGCAGGAGTTCAACAAGCCATTGGGGAAGAAAGGAGAGAAAAGAAGGTAGGAAGGGAGGAAAGATGGGCAAAGCCAGCTGGAAGGAGGGAGGCAATGAAAATCATGGTCTCCAGATTGCAAATGCTCACTGATGTCTGAGCAGAACCCGGGGAGCTGCATCTGACCTCCATCCAATGTCAATAAATAAGCCAGTTTCTGTATTAGCTGCTTAATGTGATGATTTTTAGTCCTCACTGCAACTCCAGGGTATAAGAATCTCTATTTTACAGGTGAAGCTCTGCTCAGAAAAAGAAAAGAAAAAGAAAGTTTGTAAAAAACAAACAAAACAACAACAACAACAAAATACCCAACAACGAATGCCCATTACACCCCACTAGAGAATAGGATTTGACCCTCAGAATGGCTGAACCCAAAATCCAATCCTTCTCCATTTCTCTATATTGAATCTCAGTGGAAACACCACTAGGCACTAGGGGAACACTATTATTAACCATTAACTTTATTTTGAACTAACAAGGTAGTCACTTAGTGAGGCCCTGAAGAAATGGAACAAGGTAGATGCACATTTTGATTGGGTTAGGAGATGGAGGAGTGAGAGGAGTCGGTGAGGGTTCCGGAAAAGCAGAGGGGAAATGACTTCAGATTATGGGATGCTAATTTAAGCTTTATTGGTTCTGGCATTTGCTGGACCTCTGAGTACAGGCAGGCTCTCCTCAGAAAACACATGGCTGCAGGTGCTTTAGTATTGCATTTAGGATGTGTGATCAAGGATAGAACTGGCCAAAACCCTCATTGCTGAGAAAAGAGTGCATGTTTAGGAGATTCATGATATATTCCTCGTGAATTGGCTTGGGCCAGAACTCAGCCAATTTAGCTATGTTTTTTTTCAGATTCTGTATACACTGAGAAAATGTAAAGAACAAGGAAAAAGCATACGGCTCAGTTAACCCAAAGGATGCTTCTATAGAAGAGAATGATGCAGCCAGGGCTGCCTCCATAGTAAAATAAAATCAAGAGCAACAGGTATCCCTGAGGTTCTGATGGTCAAACTCAACGCTAATTTTCTCTTTCAAATGATTCTAAATGAATATGTGTGAACACCACTTCTAGAATTCTGAATGAGCTGCAAAGACTTGTTGACAATTATATAATTGGAAGCTGGAGCTGGAGCTGAAGCAGGTATTTAGGAAACTTCTTTTGCTTTGTTTTCCTAACATCATTTTCGACAAAGAGGGAGCCATCCCTTGCATCCTGACATATGGCACCTTCTATTTATAACAAGATTAACAATTCATTCACACCTTGATTGAATCCCCGCTTTATTGAGATGTCACAACAGATTCTCGCAGCCTGCAAAGGGAAAGCCTCACGAATGATAATATTATGACAGGCAAGACACCTAAAAGTAAATGAATCATAATTGATGACAATTAGAAAGAGTTCAGCACAAACATGGAATCATAGCCGGCATGATGGGAAGCAGAATTTCTGGCTTGCAGTGTGATAAGTGCCATGAAGAATGTTGGATGGATTTTCATGGAGAACTTGAAATCCATCCGAGTCTAGTGAGTCATAGTTTATTTGCTTCTTGATGGGTGAAGCATTTGCATAGTTTTAGGGGTTTAACATATGTTGAACTTCCTGCTCCATAGCTTCATATGAGCCCATTATTTTCGAAGAAGACAAAAGTAAAGATTAGGGCCATCCAATTGAATGTGGGACTATTAAAGAAGGAGAAAGAAGGAAGAGAAGAGAGAGGAGATAAGAATGAATGGACATATGTAATCAAAGTACATTTTATAGATTACTAGAAATGTCAGGAGACAGTCTCTTACTATATACAGCTTAGTATACACTAATTTTGTAAAGGAGAAATCTGACTGAATCTGTTGAGTCATTCTTCTGATCTGGCTGGAAACATAGAATCACCTTTGATACCTCCTTCTTTGGAATATTCGGATATCACTGTGATGAAGACCACATAAGTAAGCAAGGCTTACCCATCCTGTACTGTCAATACTTACTGCACCTCTCCTTTTCTAGCCATCTAAACCTATCCCCATTGGAGAGTGAGCCAATATTGTTTCACTGAGAGCTATTGCTTTCTCCCTGGTCTGATGCTTCCAATCAATTGCCCAGAGTAATCTCCGCTGGGGTTAGATTTGCTGGGAGTCCCAGTTGCTCTTAAAATAAGGTCAAATATCCAGGTATTGTCATCATGCCTGAGACCAGTGCTGAGTAGTGGTGGAGAGAAGACTCCAGTTAGAGTCCTGTTTCTAACAGATACACAATATCAGGAGGCTTATTAGCTTTCTGACCCTCAGTTTCATCATCTATAAAGTGCAGATCCTAATCATATCATATAAGAATTAGCTACATACAAACCTCCACAACTGTGCTAACCTGGGCTAAATGTGACCTGCTTATGGCCTGGCTCAGCCCAGAACATACGAAACCTTGCTCTCTCTGTCCCTTTGCTTCTGCTATCGTGCAATGCACCATGTTCTTTCAATGTACCACATTATTCTGGTCCACATCCCAGGGCCTAGCCATGGGCCTTGCTGCTCCTTCTCACTGGAAGGTCCTCCTTAGCAATTTGACTAGCTCTCCCATACTCATCCTACATAGCTTTGAGTTCTTCATTCTACCCCTGTGGCCATGCTACCTCCTTAGGGAAGCCTTCCTTGACTGCTTCTACCCTTTTTACCCATGTCCAGGCTACATCACATTGTAAAACATCCCTCTTGTCCTCTCTACTTCTTCTTGTAGCCTTCCACACAGCTGACAAAGCTATGTTTATTTGTCCAGTAATGTAGATCTCTCCCTTCCCAGTGAATGCTGTAGAGGATGTGAAAGACAGGGACAGAGTCTATCTTGTTTACTGTTGTGTGCCCTCGGCCTTTATTTGTTAAATGAACAAAACTATTTCAAAGTGCCTCCCTCCCTCATTACTCCCTCCCTCCTGCATTACTGGTTGATTTGTTGTGGTTGTCAGAATGATTAACGCCCCTCCCCCATAGATGTTTATCTGCTAATCCCTGGAACCTGTGATTATGTTAGTGTATATGGCAAAAATCTTTGTAGATATAAGGATTTTCCAAGATTAACCATATAGAACCAGTGTAACCACACAGTCCTTAAAAGTGGAAGGGGAAAGCAGGAAGGTTAAGAGTTAATAGATATGCAAAAGATACAATCAGTCAGTGGTGGCTGAAGATAGGGAAGGAGCCAGGAGCTAAGGAATGTAGGCAGCCTCCAGAAACAGAAAGAACAAGGAAACAGATCGCCCACTGGAGCTTCGGAAAAAATGGCTCTGCTGACATATTGAGACTCAATTCTGCCTTCTTAAGATCCAAAACTGTAAGATAATAAATTTGTGTTGTTTTTTACATCTCTAAGTTTATGATTTGAAATAGCAGCAGTGGGCAAGGAAGACACTTACACAAGGTCAAATACTAATGAAAGGGCCCAGGCTAGAATGTAAGTGTCTATGCCCTCAAGCCTCCTTTTCTTTCCACTGTGCTATCCTACCCTGGTTCACATGCCTTGTGTTCCCATTTGCTCGTCTTCTGTTTTGTAAGAAGAAATCATTAGAGACGCAGCTGCTTACATGCAAGAGCATGTGCAGGAAGCAGGATGCACAGATGCGAGCAGGAGAGAAGGTGTGGGGGATTAGAGAGCTCTGAATGGCCTTATAATAGAATCCCAGGGGAGGTCAAGGTCTCAGGCCAGCACCACCCACCCCTCTTCTCCTGCCTATGCGACACAAAGCCTGACAAGGTCTTACTCATGTTTCAAAGTGCTCCTTCTTTTCAGAGCTATTTGTTATTGTCTCTGCCATCACAAGTTTAAAAAAGGAAAGTTAATTAAATATGGAACAAGACTGAGCAACATCTTTTAAACCATCATGTCATTAGAACTGGAATCCTTAGAGAGCTGCTTAAAAGGGGTTTGAGAACAATGACTGTTCAGTCAGATATTTATGGGCATAGTTATGTAAACACACTCTTTATTGTCTATGTATATTTAATATAATTATCAGTTTTGTAGTTGGACTCTCCCGAGACCCAACAAATCACAGTGTTGCTTTGAAAATGTCAGCAGAAAAGACAATTATGTTGCTAGCAAATATTCATAAATTATATTAAAAAGTCTTGTGGAAATGTCCTCGATGGTGCGGCATCCTTCCCAGTCACTGATGATTCCTTTATTTCTTTGATTTAGGAGTGATTTTAGAAGCACGAAGCTTCTTTGTGCAGGCTTAAAGGCACAAGAGCAGAGCACATGAACAGACCAAGCTGGGAAAGCAAAAGTACTGCATCCTAGAACATTCAAAGAGTCCATCGGTCCTTTTCTCTGCCAGGCTCCCTGTAACCAGCTGGTGTATACCCATGTCCAAAAGAGTACGTGGAGACACCAACTCACCTCACAAAGATACCAATTTTATTTGTTTAGTTTTTGTTGTCAGTCCTGGGGCGTGGACTCAGGGCCTGAGCACTGTCCCTGGCTTCTTTTTGCTCAAGGCTAGAACTCTACATCTTGAGCCACAGCACCACTTCTGGCTTTTTTCTATAAATGTGGTGCTGAGGAATCGAACCCAGGGCTTCACGTATATGAGGTGAGCACTTTACCACTAGGCCATATTCCCAGCCCAAAGATACCAATTTTGTTCCTTAAAACACACATTGAAAAGAGAAGGTAAATTTAATCTGTTCATTCTTTCAGTCCCTACTTGGAGCCATAACTCTTTCCTATGGCATTTTTCTTTAGAAACTATTTATAGTATTTCCCATTTTTCTCCCTATCATTTTTTTCTCATTATACACACGCTGAAATAAGTGGAGAGTAGGGAAACTGCTCAGTAAATTACAATGCACCAGGCTCTGGATAAACCAATATGAGCAGTACAGGTTGATAAACATTTAGCAAGCATTCACAAATCACTTCTATTGCAAGATATACAAGCTGCAAATCAACATCTTAATTAGCAGCTAATGACATTTGTAAAGAAAGGTTAATGTTAAGCATACAAAAGCAACGTGATTTTTTAAAAATTAATTTTTCCTGCCTTCTTGTAAAAAATTCTTTAAGAAGGAAAGAGAAGATATCCGGTGATTATATTGAGTGTTATAAATACACATGTATTGGCAATTTGAAGCATCTTAATTATATACAGCCTGTATTGATATGCTACCTTTCATCTAAGGAGTTCAAAGCACATTGCCTGTATCTCGTTTATTCTCAAAATATCCCTCTGAGGCTAAGTATCTACAGGCAAAATGAAATGGAGAGTGGAGGCAATTATCAACATAATTCAACCCAAAACCTCTATTAATGAGGAATAAGTGGAGAATAAGAAGAGATTGAATTGTTTGGATTGGTCTTCTGGATCAAGCTCCCAGAACACAGAACTATTTTTGTACAATACTCCTTTCCCTTCCCCCTCCCCCACACACACCCCCTATCTTCACCCTCATCCCCCACCCCTGCACAGTTAAACAGTTCAAGGAGGCAAAAACATAGAAATCAGTTATCTCCTTTCAAAGGCTGGCTGAAAGTTGCATATCCAAACATCTCTGTCCCCAGTTAGGCAATTTGGTTTCCACACTGTTTCTTTCTGCTCCTCAAACCCAAGGGACAACTTCCAGAGCCTTTTCCTCCCACCTTTCCTCCTGTGCCTTCCTCACTTGAAGTCCTTCCTAATTCCTTCACACTTGTCTTTCTCTTCTGGTCCTTCACCCTTATCTTCTGATTCACTTCCTGTAGGAAAACTCCTGTGATAAGGGGAAGAAGACACTATTCATTGTTTCATTTAGTTGTTGTTTGATACATTTGATCCATTGTCTTACTGATCACTTTAAGAATAGTCATTCAGGCAAGTATTATATTGGGTCATTTCAATGACAATAACATGGGCTTTTGCTAGTTCTCCCTTTATCAGAGTGGCCTGTCTCAAGCTCAGGTGTGCCACAAATGGGTTCTGTGCCTTTTTTACCTGGAAGAAACTCCTTTTTTGAACCTGTTACCAAGAGTAGGGCATAGTGGTCCACCTCACTTGACTGTCACCCTCCCCTAAGTCCATCTATCTCAAATGCTGGCATACCATTTCCTCTCATTTCCTCAATAAACTTTTCCTGAAGATTTGGGGCGAGTACATTACAGATAACAACACAGCGGTGCATAGTCTACAACCCCTCTTCTGGCATCACTAATGGCCTTCCTTAAACACACCATAGGCTCCACCCACCTAGAGTGGTCTTGCCTCTGCAAGCCTCTCTCCTCCCATGGCCTCAGGTTTCCCATCCCCAGGATGTTTTTCTCCTTGCTGAGCATCAGCCCACCTCCGGAGTCCTCATTTCCTGTCCTGATTCAGCTCTTCCCAGAGTGACTCCCAGTGGAATGTCCATTTCTTCCTGGGGAAATTCCAACCTGCCTTGTAGGGGTGCTATTGGCCCTGTGCTCTGCCTGGAAGATAAGATATGACTTTCAGTCATGACCACATTTCTCAAGCTTTCAGTCTGCCTCAGTGCCTGTCAGTTTCCTCCTGACAAAGGTAAACCCCAAGCCTGAATGTCCTTTACTTTCCTCAGCACTGCAGCCTCAACACATCCTTCTCAGCACAACCAAAACCCGGAAGAAAACACAACACATGGGAGAGGAGCAAGCTACATTTAGAGCTGGGAAGGAGATAGTGCCTTCTCAATAACTATCTCTTTCACTCATTCTGTGTCTAGAGGTGTGGGCACACCAGAGGCCCTCACTTAACCCCAAATGTGGGTAAGGTGTCAGGAGTATGCTAGGTAGAGGAAGGTATAAAAATGAGGGGAAGAGGGCTGGGGATATAGCCTAGTGGCAAGAGTGCCTGCCTCGGATACACGAGGCCCTAGGTTCGATTCCCCAGCACCACATATACAGAAAACGGCCAGAAGTGGCGCTGTGGCTCAAGTGGCAGAGTGCTAGCCTTGAGCGGGAAGAAGCCAGGGACAGTGCTCAGGCCCTGAGTCCAAGGCCCAGGACTGGCCAAAAAAAAAAAAAAAAAAAAAAAATGAGGGGAAGAATTTGTCTGCTAATGCTAAGGTGTTTGTCTGCCATAACAAAGCCACATCATCCCATCAAGCCCCATGTGTTAGAAGCTTGGCCATTAACCTCAACTATCAGGAGATATTGAAGCTTTTAAAAGGTAGGGCCTAGCAGGAAGTCTACCAGTCTTGGGGCATGCTCTCAGAGAGACTATTGAGGTACTGCCTCTTCCCTTTTCTGTCTCTTACTTCTTGGTCTCCGTGAGGTGAACAATTTGGCTTCAATGTATGCTTCCTGCCTCACCACAGCCTCCAAAGCAACATGGCAGTTGAGCTTGAACTGGAACCTTTGAGACTATGAGCCAAAATAAGCATTCCCTGTTATAAGTAGACTACCTCAGATCATTCATTACATCGGCAGAAAGCTGACTAACACAATTCAAATGCTATAGATAGATAAATCATTTCAAATTGACCACATAGCAGCAAAATGTCTTCATATACTCTTTTCCTCCTAATAATTCTAATTATTTTTGTATTCCTTTTCTCATGGTCACCCCCTATGATCCAGCTATGATCACTTACCAGTGCCCCCATAGAAAAGCATAAACTCAAGTGACTTATCCAATGCCTCGGAATAAATCAATGAGAGTGAGTTTGAAGAAAAGTATTCCGATTTTCACTCTCGCTACTCCTCTATTCCCTGCAGGGATGTAGCCTGATGATGCTACATCGCTACAATTTATTTTATTTGATATTTTATGTTGTCTTCAAGCAGTTGCACAAAGGAGTTTCAATTCAACATGTCAATTTATGAGTACAGTGCATCTTGACCATTCCATAGTTTCCTCCATCTCTCCCAACCACCTCATCCCTTCAGATTATCTGGTTCTTTTTTCACATATCTACATTGAATATTACAACCATATCCACACACCCTTTCTCTTTCTATTCCTCTGTCATTGTTCACCTGACTTCTCCACCCAACACATATTCTCTAACTGCCCAACATTCATTTTATTAAACTGTACATTTGTTGTTCACAGTAGTTACACCTCTGGACTCTCCCCTGTATGTACCATACTTTAGGCCATGTGTTTGTCTGCTACATTGCTTTATTGTTTGTTTGTTCCTAGAATGAACAAAGGATCTGAGCACTGTCCCTGAGCCTTTTTGCTCAAGGCTAGTGTGCTACCACTTGAGCCATAGTTCCACTTCCAGATTTTATTTTTTGTATTTAATTGAAGATAAAGTCTCATAGAGTTTCTTACCTAAGTTGATTTCAAGCCACAATCCTTAGATTTCAGCCTCTTTAGTAAGTAGGATTACAGGTGTGAGCCACTGGAGCTTGACTTTGATACAGTGAATATTAGTGATTTATTTTTTATGTATGTTTCACATGTTAGTAGACTGCCTTGGATGTATGTGGGGGGGAGTGTGTGTGTGTGTGTGTGTGTGTGTGTGTGTGTGTGTGTTCCGAGGGAAATGGGGAAATGGACAATTCTTGTCCATATCTCAAGTGCCTACAGAAGATCTGGCACTCAAATCTTTGGTGAATGTTGAATGTTAATGTGCTTGCTCTTCAGGCCAGTAAAAACTGGAATTTTCTTTTCTCTAAAAGTGTACTTTCAGGTTTAGCCTTTGCTTGATGTTCTACTCATTGCCATCTCCACATTTCCTGCTGTCAGTTTTGTTGAGGAAGGCTGTGATGGCATTTTAAGATGAAAGTCAATAATGTGGGACTTTTGAGACAGCATGGTGCATGCTTACTGGTTCCTTTTGTAGCTTCAGCACCGGTATAGATAAGAAGGAAAAGAGAAAAAATAAAGGATGATAAAGGTAAGTAGAAAAAGAGAAAGTAGGGTAAGGAGTTGAGAAGAGAGAAGGCAAAAGTCGCTGCTTCTGGTGGGGAGGGTAGCTGCTACACTACCTTCTGCTACCTTCTGGTGCCTATGTTCGCATCAACATGCCTTAAAGATCAATGGAATCGTGATGGCACATACCTATCATCCCAGATACTCAGGATGCAGAGGCAGGATGATCATGAGCTTGAAGATGGCCCAGGCAAAGTTACTGAGACTGTATTGCCAGAACAAATTACAACAAAACAAAATTAAAGGGTTGAGGGTGTAGCTTAAGAGGTAGAGTTGCTTGCTATCAAGCTCAAAAACCTGGGTTCCATCCCCAGCATAAGGGGGAAAAATTGGCCCTTAGAACTAACCTACCACAAGTTAGTGACTCCAGCAAGAAAGTAGTATTTGGGTTTAATTTAAGGGCTAAACCAAATTTTTTAGGGCTTCCTGAAGCTCAGTATTTTGCATCAAAGTTTTACAGAGGCAGGATCTGAAATCAATGCATTCCAAATTTGTGTTTTTACCCCCTCATAATGCTGTTTTCTTAAGAAAACAAGCTGTTGCTTCTTTCTTCTCTTCTTCCTCTTCCTTTCCTACCCCTTTCTCCTTCTCATCTTCTTCTTGCTCCTTTTCTTCCTCTTCCTTCTCTTCCTCATCTCCTTACCTCTTTCTCCTCCTCATTTTTCTCCTTCTCATATTTTCTCCTCTTCCTCTTTCTTTTCTTGCTAAACTTAATTTTTGGATTATTGGTGATGCTTCCTTTTCTACAGGAAGTATATGTCTCTGAAGGAAGGTTTTACATGCTAGACAAACAAATACAGTACATTCACCCTGCTAGTGTGAGGGGTATGGTCCAGCCATACCGATATTTTTATCTTGTGTTCTAAAAAAATACAGTATGAGATGGAAATAGGACAAGGAAGGGGAGGGGGGAAGAAAAGAAAATTCACTGCATCAGGAAATATGTAATCCCCAGGCAAAAAGCAACAATTCAGGGAGCAGTCTGGGGGTAGTTCATCCTGAAAATCAGCCTCTTTCTCAGAGTTTCTGGAGAAGAGGCTGCGAAAGTGTTATACGATCTAATTCCTTTCTGCAGTTTTGACTGGACAGATTTCCTGACTTCCTGCCTGCCATGGTTATGAGGTGTGGGCGTGAAGAACGAGAGAGCCATGACGTCTCCCATGCCGGGCCTGGCCCCCCGAGGGAGGCAAGGTGCTGTGCTCCGTGCTCTTGTAGCATATGTCATTGTTAAAGCACTCATGGATAAAAGGCTACTGTATATATAAATTATGATCATTATTGCAGTAACAGAGAGTGTACTGTTACAGGTACAGGATGTCTGAAAGCCCTGAGAAACTGGGCTTTGTAGTGAATAGTGGCTTGCCAGAGTTTTGCAAGCCTGCAAGGGACTTGGGGAGAGTCTAATGGAGATACCGGAAGGCTGGAGACCAGGGCAGGTGCTGGGGTGTGAGTGTGTGTGTGCCCATGTGTGTGTGTGTGACTGTGAAGACTAATGTGTCATGGCATGAGGTGAGAACTGTGGTGAGGAAAATGAAAATGGATGGAGAGCATAAATCCCTCTTGGAAAGTCGCTTCCCAGCTCATTTAGGAAGGATGCTGTGGTCCAGAGAAGGGATGGTAGATAGGTCTTTTGGGCTTCAGTTGAGAGAGAGAGATAGAGAGAGATAGAGAGAGGGAGGGAGGGAGGGAGAGAGGGAGGGAGGAAGGGAGGAAGGAAGGAAGGAAGGAAGGAAGGAAGGAAGGAAGGAAGGAAGGAAGGAAGGAAGGAAGGATGGTCAGTGACTTGCTTATTTCAAGAGGAACAAAATACAAGCTTCCTTATGAATCCTACATAGAAGGCTAAAGATACTCCTGATTTGAAATTTCCCAGGTGCCCTTCACAACTGTTGAGATGTAATGCAAGTGTTTGTGGTGGTACTGGAACAATCCCACTATTCTACTGGCCATATTAAAGTATCATGAGTAGGACGATGGGCAGTATATGGTGCTCAGTGGTGACTATAAATGCTGATTTATTTACTCGCAGTACTTTGCATCAGCATAAACATTATTATTTTCAGTGGAACTAGGATTTGAACTCAGAGCTTCCAACTTGTTAATCAAGCTCTCTCCTCCCCTTGAGCCATGCCCACAACCCTTTTTATCTTTATCTGTTTTTCAGATTCCATCTTTCTTTTTTTTGGCCGCTGCTGGTCACCACTGACATTTTCTTATTTATGCCTTCGGCATAAATGGGATGACAGGCATGTATCACCATACTAGGCATTATTAGTTGAGATGGCGATCTTGATAACGTTTTACCTGGATGGCCTCTAACTTTGATCTCTTCATCTTTACCTTCTGATTAGCTGACAGTATAGGTGACAGACATGATCCTTTATTTTAAAATGTGTTACCTTTCTTTTCTTTATTGTCAAAGTGAAGTACAGAGGGGTTACAGTTTCATATGTAAGGCAGTAAGTAAATTTCTTATCCAATTTGTTACCCCCTCCCTCTTCCCCCCCAACAATATTTTTTAAAGTCTGATGTGTTGCACCAGCAGCAATACAATATCTCCTTGACTGAATCATTTTCTCTTGTGCTCACAGTACAGAATATAAACAATACAGTATTCTATGTTATAGAAAATACTAGTATTGTACTATGTATTATATAACATGTAACCCATTAATAATAAGCCAATATAATAATAATACTGTAATTACACTTACAAAAATTCTACATTGTATTAAGCTATTGTATTAAGCTATGGTATTAAGATAATGTTAAAATGTAATACATTAATAAAATGATGTATTAGTATTAATGATATTTATAGTCAACATTATATTGTAATATAGTGCTAATACATAATGATGTATTTTTTATATATTTTATATATTATATTATCTACTACAATATTGTTAATGTATACTATATAATGCTTAGTAGTGTTACACCTATGTGTATACACATGCACACACACGGTGAAGCCTGTGTATGCAGTAGCCTAGATGCACTAGATCTGTGCCAAGTACACTGTGTGATGTGAGCTGTTGTTAGATGATGTTTCTTTTTTATGCACAGGACATATTTCCTCAAGAAGCCCCCACCCTGTGGAGGATCCCAGCTTCCCAATCTCACTTCCTGCATTAGCAGAGATGCTGGTTATCGCTGATCGTTGCCAGTCAATCATTCTTATCTCTTATCTTCGTTGATCTTTTCTTCCTGGCATTTTCTTGTATCTGAAAATCCAGCCAAGGATAGTTTTGTCCCTTCTTCTCATCCAAGAGAAATAAAGTCTACCTTGCTGTGGTTATTCATGAATCACTTCCAAGACCATTCATCGGCAGGAATGTTCTGTGTTTTTTGTAGTCACCTCAAACCCTCCCCTATTCAAATGCGCTGGTCCTGGGGGAGTGTCTGTCACCACACAGCAGAATGGAGCTGGGAAATGGGACCTTTCCTGGTCTGTGGAAGAACCAAGCCCAGTGGGATGCACCAGGATATAGGACTGCATGCTCTTTCTCAGACGCTCTTGTGCTACTGCTTGAATCAGAAGCCTAGGACAGATGATTTCATTTAGCTGGGTAAGTTCTCTTAAGGAAATTGAATTCAGTATTTTCCACGTGTCTTTCTAGCTCCAGAATGTTCTGGGTTTTCCAGGCATCTCCGCAAAGTGGACAGTCAGTCTTACCATTGTTCTTATATAATTGGTTAAAACATTTCAAGTGGATAATTTTTTTTAATAGCCACACAAAACAAAAGTGAAGACACTTTTCAAGTATTTTTGGACTTTCAAGCCAGGTATCTCTTAAGGAAGGAGCTTGGGTAGTCACAGAGACTTCTCTTCCCTTAAAGCACCCCAATCCCAAGCATCTTTGACCCCTAACCTTGTCAGCTTTCCATAAAACCGCTACTGTTATCCCTTACATTCTCTGTGAAGTCACCTTGATAATAGCCAAGGAGGACAGAAAGTTTAGCAGCTTCTTCTTCTTCTTCTTCTTCTTCTTCTTCTTCTTCTTCTTCTTCTTCTTCTTCTTCTTCTTCTTCTTCTTCTTCTTCGTTGGAAACTAGGGCTGGGAATGTGGCTTAGTGGTAGAGTGTTTGCCTAGCATACATGAGGACCTGGGTTCAATTCCTCAGCACCACATAAACAGAAAAAGCTGGAAGTGGCACTATGGCTCAAGTGGTAGTGTATTAGCCTTGAGCAAAAGGAACCCAGGGACAGTGCTCAGGCTCTGAGTTCAAGCCCCAGGACTGGCAAAAAAATTAAAATAAAGAAAATGAAGAGTTGGAAACTAAGGTGCAAACCTCTGATAGGAAGCCTGGCATTGTGCAGTGCGAGGAACTCGCTGCCTAGGTTAGGAAGATGTGAGAACAGTAGTAGTACAGTGCAGGCGATGTTGTTTCTTCCCCTGGGACAAAGTTGATTATAGATCAGACTAAATGTCAGTGTCAGGTCCTTCCACAAGAAAAAAAGTCTTTGAGGAAAAAAATAAAAGCACCTTCCTGAAGAAGAAAATCAAAGAGGATATATGATATTTAGGAACTGATAGTAGAGTTCTAGGAAACAGACTAATACAAGAGCAAGGCTCTCAGCCAGCTCATCAGCCAACATCTGAAAGAGTTCATCAACGAAACTGTAACCTCTCTGTACATCACTTTGACAATAAATAAGGAAAAAAAATAAAATAAAGAACTTACCATTTAAGTTTTTAAAAAAAGAGTTCATCAACAAAGGTGGATGAGGAACTAAAACTAAAAAAGAAAACTAACAGTAGAAAGCTTTAAAACTTTCATGTCTACTCAAGAGACAGAGAATTAAAGATCCATTGAAAGATATTTCAACATCTAGAAAGAAAATATATATCTACTCGAGGCAGCAATTCCAGAGGAATTACAGAAGCTCAATGGACATAGAGTCACCACGGTGATGGAGCTACTACCATTATTAAAGAGTAGAGTCTAGGATGGCCCAGAGGTTGATACCCAAGCACAAGACTATGTCTTAAAAAGGTCCTAACTCAATAAATGCCCTCCTACCCAAGAGGAAAGTTGTCACCAGCCACCCAAGAGAGTACCAGTGACCTTGAAAGGGGACTCTGAGAGGAAATATAGGAGATTTTATCTATCCCTTGGGTGTTCTTGATGAGTTAACTGTCACTAAACCCACCCGAAGCATTTTGGAACCAGAATTTTCAGAGCAAGCCTCTTATATTACAATTCTCATCTGCTCCAGTTGTCCAGGTCCCTGTGTGCCCGGAGCCCCACCTACAGGGAAAGAGTCTGTTTCACACAGGAAGATTCCATACTGCTTCATTCTCTTTCCTTACAAAGAGTTAAGTGGGATACATCGCCTCCTTTCTTGTTCTTCTGTTGCTCTGGAAATACACGACTTTTTTTTTTCTTTCCTTTGCTTCTAACAAGTCTTTCTTTCTTCTTGGGAGTTTAGCTGTACTGGGAAACTCTATTTGTTTTGTGGTCAAATAAAATATGAAATCAAGAAGAGCTTTTGCTCTTAGAGTGTACTATAACTCGCTTTCTCTTGGAAGTCAGCTCCTGGTGGCAGATAACTGCAGTCTGACATGAGAGGCATGTTTATTTTTATATGAGTGAGTGAGCTATTCAGTTATTCTCACCTGGCATAACAGGAGTAATGGAGACCCTGCCTCAGGAGTACGTGAGTCCCAACACCTTCCTTCTAAGAAGAGATTCTAATTTTTAAAAGGTATATTCACAGATATCCTTTCTTAAAGAACAGGGTGCAGTCTGGTTTTTAGTTTGGGTGATGGCTGGCTTTGTAAGATCAAGGAAGTGTTATTTACTGAGTTGAAACTCACAGCCTCTGTAGGCTTCGACATTTGGTTTTATTTAGAAAAAGTATTGAGTGATGGCAATGTCCCAGTCATTCACTACCCTCTGGGGAACAAGTGATAAAAGAGGATTCTCAGAGAATTTAAACATTTTCTTCTATGCACATATGTTGTGTATGTAAATGAGTATATGTGTATGTCTTTGTTTACATGTTTAGCTGGGCCCTGTGCTAGGCACTGGCAGAAAGTTAAGAATATGACATAATCTGTTCCTAAGAATCATTACAGATGAGTGACTCACTGTAGCAAACAACTCTGAGTCTGTGGACAGACAAACAGTAAGAACTTTTCATTCCCGCACCATGTGGTAGTACCTAGGAAGGAGTCCCTACAGTGAGGGACTTTTCTGGGCTTGAAGATGGCAGTTCTGGTGTGTGCTACTTGACAGGACGGCCCAGTACAAAGTTGGCATGGTAACTGGTACCAGTGTTTCTACTGGTCCTTTTCTAAAAACATCAAATTAGTCTTCCCTTCCTTTGCCCGACAATTTCTCCTTGCATCCTGTAAAGACTTCCAAAGTGTTACCTAGAGGTTATTCAGGCCCAGACAATCCATTTCTCCAGGGTATCTGGGAGAGTAACTTTTGCAGAGTCGTTAGGCAGCTTGGTGATTATCCCTTGCCACTCTTCCTTTTATTTTCCCTGGTGTCTCTCTCGCTCTCTGGTAGAAGCAAAGACATTGCCTATGGAGTGACAGAATCTAATTTTCAAGGAAAAAGTTTATGGAGGACTGCTCTTCACATTAGTTAAGCTCTGTCTGCAGTAACACCTCAGAAAAACCATGTATCTCTAGTTTATATAGCAAATTTCAATCAACCTAGGTTTTATTTTGGCTTTAGCTCCAAAACAATAATCTCATTGTTCTGTTTGTATCTAATGACCAGAATTGTATTTCTGTAGTTACTGCTTTTGGACATTTCTTCGATGTGCAATACTGTTATCTGAGCATTTTTATTGCAGCTGACAAACACTTGTATTGGTCTACCTGGAAAAGAACTTCCCTGCTACAATCTTATTTTTCTCAGTGCAAAGAGTTTATTGGGCTTGAACCTCATGTTTCTGCACTGGCCTAAATTGTTTCTTGAAGCATGAGGATTTGGGACAGGAACTCATTTTGCTTAGCATTTAGGTATTTCTTTTGGATAGCATTGTATTTCAGGATAGTTTCAATCTGTTATATTGCAGGTAATCAGGTCAGGGCACAATTTTTTTTATTTTAACTTGAGTCTGAAGAGTAGTTATGCTGCAGTCTTGAGAAAGCACCAATGGAAAGGCAAGCCTGGATGAGGAACTCTAAACCATTGTAATAAATCACAGATTTAGTGCTTTGATGATGGGGCCATCTTCCTTCTGATAGCTCTATAAATAAATAAATAAAACTATTTTATTTTGTTTCAGGAAATCCATGCCACTGTATGAATACCATGTTAAAAAAATCCTCAAACCCCAAGAATGATTGGAAGGAAATACTCCAAGACACTGACAGTAAAAAGGCTCTGTATGATATATTCCACATATTTCTCCACTTTGAAAACTTTCTTTCATGCACTTGTAGTTTTAAGATTGTAGGTATTTATCAGTTAATTTAGCCAGACTTTCTGTTAAGCACTGGGAATGAAACAATGAGCAAGACATGGTCTTTGTCCCAGAATTATTATAAATAAATAATTCACTGTTACAAACTATTTTAAAATATGTGGAAAGTGTTTTGGACAGTGTTAAGAAACAAAAAGAAAGGAGGGTGAAAATCTTGAAGGGGGTGACACTGATCAAGATGCATTGTATTTATAAACACTGACTTTGAACAAGTATCCAAATATAATAACACGTTTTTGAAGAAAAAGATGCAGCAGCTTAGGTATATGTGTATGTGTACATATCTATGAAGTACATATCTATATATTATGTCCTTAAGTATTTCATGTCTTGGATGTCATATGAATTACATTTTTTCTTTTGCTTTCAGATACCCATAGATAGGAAAAGTGATACAACTGGACCTTTTCCCTTTTTCTTGCTCCTTTCTTTCTTCCTTCTTTCCTTCTTGTATAATTTTTCCTTTCATTGGTGAAATGATTTTCTATGTGCATAATCATAGAATCATCAAAGACTTTTTTATTTCTTTTTTCCATGTGTACAGTTCTTCCAGATGTAATATGTTATATATACAATAGATATAGCTAATATGAACATGAAAAAATGGTCACAATCACTGATCATCACAATGAGATCAATTTTGCTCCATTTTGTTGTAAAGGAGACCGACAACAGTGTGTTTGGTGAGAATGTGGCACAACTGAAATCTCATGCTGATAAAAATGTATGATCACTTTCACCTTATCCCATTCCTTGCTGCAGTGTCTGGGAGCTCAAATATGAAGCGAAAGCAAAATTGGAAAGTTGACATCTCTGCTTATCTCTGATCTTAGGGAATGCAGTTGCATTTCCTCATATGTAGTATTTGTTGGGTATTCTTTATCATGCAAGGATGGTCTCTCCTCTGCCATACAAGTTTTTTTTTTTATGGATACATGTTAAACATTTGTCAAATGCTTTTTAAGCATCTATTATAATGGGTTTTTGCTTTTAAAAATTACATTGATTATTGAATGTTAAGCTAGGATTTAAATCTCATTTGTTCTGCTTTATAGTTTCATTGTACATTATACCTGACTGGTACATTTTGTTAAGGATTATCTTTTTTGTCTAATCTTAAGAGATATTAATTTGCAGTTCTCTTTTCTTCAAAAATCATAGCATGGTTTCAGACCCAGATGAATGCTAGCCATAAAGAGAGGAATGTGTGTGTGTGTGTGTGTGTGTGTGTGTGTGTGTGTCTGTGTAAGAGAGAGAGAGAGGAAAGAGGGAGTAAGAGGGAGGAGGATAGAGATAGAAGACAAAAAGGAGAAAGAAAGAGAAAATGGGGGACAGAATTATGGGGAAAACAGGAGGAGGGAAAGGGAGGGAAGAGAAAGTTGAGAAGCATGTTTTAAAATAGATCATGTAAAATTTGTATTTGTATTCTTCCACGGTTGTTTGCTGCATCCACTACTAAAACCATCTTCAACTAGAACTTATATTCTAGGAAGTCTTCATATTCGTTTTAAATATAAATTTATTCATATTTCATGTTTACATTTTCTTCTATGTATTATATATAAGATACATATCTTATATACATTTTTCTTACATATGTTCTTAAAACCTGTGCCTTTCAATGAATTTATTAATTTTATTTACATTGTTGCAATGGTTGGAATGTTGTTCATATTTCTTCACTATTATTTTAATGTTTGTAACACCCATAGTGATGTCCACTCTTTCACAGCTGAATTGGTGACACATATTTTTTCAAACATAACCTTTTTGAAAGATCAAATTAAGACTTTTTAAAACAGCTTTTGATTTTTTTGGTTTCTTCTTTATTTTTATTTCTTTGACTTTTTCATCTACTGTTTTTTATTTCTTCCTTCTACTTCCTCTACCTTGTTTAGCCTCCTAAAAATGGATTTCATACTTTTCATTTGCATGGTTATAATGCAAAGATACAAAATCTACTGTGTATGTAGTAATTTGCTGATTTCTCAAAGATCTAATTTTAGTATGTTATTCTTTATTGTTATTATGAAAATATTTTAAAATTTTTCTGTGATTTCTGCTTTGGCCCATCGGGCACTAAAATTTTCTTAAAATATTTCATCTGTTTTTTGTTTATTTCTTTTTAAAAATATTAATTTACTTTAAATTTATTGGCTCTAGCTATTTCAAATTAATATTGCATTTTATATTATATAACATATATTGTTTTTAACTTATATCAATATATTAGAAGTACTATATGCAAACTAAAGTACCTTTTTAACAATATATTTTCATTATTTCACTATTGTTATTAGAATATGACATCAGGCTGGGCACCGGTGGCTCATGCCTGTAATCCTAGCTACTCAGGAGGCTGAGATCTGAGGATCGCAGTTCAAAGCCATCCCAGACAGGAAAGTCCATGAGACTTTTTTTTTCTTATTTATTGTCAAAGTGATGTACAGAGAGGTTACAGTTTCATACATTAGGCCTTGGATACATTTCTTGTACTGTTGGTTACCTCCTCCCTCATTCCCCCCTCCCCCCTCCTCCTCTCCCTCTCTCCCCCCATGAGTTGTTCAGTTGGTTTACACCAATTGGTTTTGCAAGTATTGCTTTTGGAGTCATTTGTCTTTTTTTTTTTTTTTTTTTTTGGTGGCCAGTCCTGGACCTTGAACTCAGGGCCTGAGCGCTGTCCCTGGCTTCCTTTTTGCTCAAGGCTAGCACTCTGCCACTTGAGCCACAGTGCCACTTCTGGCCGTTTTCTGTATATGTGGTGCCGGGGAATAGAACCCAGGGCTTCATGTATACGAGGCAAGCGCTCTTGCCACTAGGCCATATTCCCAGCCCTCATTTGTCTTTTTATCCTTTGTCTCTCGATTATCTCCAATTAACCACCAGAAAACTGAAAGTGGTGTTGTGGTTCAAACTGGTAGAGCACTAGCCTTGAGCTGAAGAGCTCAAGGACAGTGTCCAGGCCCAGGGTTCAGAGTTCAAGCCCCACATCCGACAAAAAAATAAAAAGATATGACATCAGTATATGATTTTAATAATAATTTTGTAAATTTTTTCTAATCTACCTACCATATATTAAAAACAAGGAGTTGCATATTTAGTCTCCTTGTTTATATATACTTTTGTCCATTTCTGGTTCTTGAGTTCTTCTCTTTAGTCTCAAAAACTTCCTGGTGCACAGTTCTGTTGGCAATGAGTTAGTGTAATTCTGATTATCTGACAATGCTTTCATTTCTTTTTCATTTGTAAAGGATCATTGTAAATAATTTTTGGCCACAGATTCTTTTCTTTCTAGAAATTCAAATATAGCTTTCTAACAGCCTTTGTTAGTTTGAGGTGAAGTCAGCCACTAATCAATATTATTATTCTATATGTAGCCTGTCATCTTTCTTTGGCCACTTTAATGATTTTCTCTTTTTTTTGAGTTTCCATACTTAAACAATTTTATTTTTTTTTTAAGTTTTTATTATAAAACTGATGTACATAGAGGTTACAGTTTCATACGTTAGGCATTGGATACATTTCTTGGACTGTTTGTTACCTTGTCCCTCATACTCCCCTCCCTCCCCCCTTTCCCTTCCCCCCCCCCCCCCAGGTGTTCAGTTCACTTACACCAAACAGTTTTGCAAGTATTGCTTTTGTAGTTGTTTCTCTTTTTTTATCCTGTGTCTCTCAAATTTGGTATTCCCTTTGAATTTCCTACTTCCAATACCCATAAGCACTGTTTCCAATATACTCAGATAAGATTACAGCGATAGTGTAGGTACAACCACAGGAAGGTGATACAAGAACATCATCAATAATAGAAGCTACAGATAAACATAGGACGTTGAAAGTAGTTACAACTGTGATATAACAATTGTTTCCACAACATGGAGTTCATTTCTCTTAACATCATCTTATGTGTTCATAAGGGTATAGCTATTGGGCCTTGTGATGCTCTGTTATGAATTGCCTAAACCTGTACTAATTATTCCCAATAAGGGAGACCATAGAGTCCATGTTTCTTTGGGTCTGGCTCACTTCACTTAGTATAATTTTTTCCAAGTCCTTCCATTTCCTTACAAATGGGGCAATGTCATTCTTTCTGACAGAGGCATAAAATTCCATTGTGTATATGTACCACATTTTTCTGATCCATTCGTCTACTGAGGGGCATCTGGGTTGGTTCCAGATTCTCGCTATGACAAATTGTGCTGCGATGAACATTGTTGTGCTGGTGGCATTACTGTGATTTTGTTTGTGGTCTTTTGGATAGATACCCAAAAGTGGGGCTGCTGGGTCATAGGGGAGTTCTATATTTAGCCTTCTGAGGAATCTCCATACTGCTTGCCAGAGTGGCTGAACCAGTTTACATTCCCACCAACAATGAAGTAGGGTTCCTTTTTGGCCACATCCCCTCCAACAATTGTTATTATTAGTTTTCTTGATATATGACATTCTTGCCCTGCTCTTCAACATAGTACTAGAATTCCTAGCCAGAGCAATTAGGCAAGAAGAAAATATAAAGGGGATCCAAATAGGAAAAGATGAAGTTAAACTTTCTCTCTTCGCAGATGACATGGTCCTATACCTAAAGAATCCCATAGACTCTACCCCCAAGCTACTAGAGCTGATCCAAAACTTTGGCAAAGTTGCAGGATATAAAATAAACCTTCAAAATCAATGGCCTTTCTCTATGCTAACAACCCAAAGACCGAGGCTGAAATCAGGAAAGCAACTCCTTTTGCAATAGCCCCCAAAAATATAAAATACCTAGGAATAACCTTAACCAAAGAAGTGAAAGACCTCTTTGATGAGAACTTTAAAAGCTTGAAAAATGAAATTAAGTCAGAACTAAGAAAATGGAAAAACCTCCCATGCTCCTGGATTGGGAGGATTAATATAATCAAAATGGCAATATTGCCAAAGGCTATCTACAAATTCAATGCAATACCCATTAATATCCCAACACCATTCTTTAATGAAATAGAGGAAGCAATCCAGAAATTCATATGGAACAATAAAAGACCTAGAATAGCAAAAACAATCCTAAGCAGAAAGAACAGTGCTGGAGGAATTACAATACCCAACTTCAAGCTGTATTATAAAGCTATAGTAATAAAAACAGCTTGGTATTGGCACCGGAACAGGCCTGAAGACCAATGGAACAGAATTGAAGACCCAGAAATGAACCCACAGAACTACGCCTACTTAATCTTTGATAAAGGAGCTAAAACAATAGTATGGAAGAAAGATAGCCTCTTTAACAAGTGGTGCTGGCAAAACTGGCTCAACACATGCAACAAACTAAAACTAGATCCTTATATATCACCCTGCACCCAAATCAAATCCAAATGGATTAAAGACCTTGAAATCAAAACAGACACCCTGAAAACACTAAAGGAAGGAGTAGGAGAAACACTTGGGCTCCTTGGTGCAGGACGGAACTTCCTTAACAAAGACCCAAAAAGGCTACAAATCAAAGAAAGGTTAGACAAATGGGACTGCATCAAACTGCAGACACGGCAAAGGACATAGCTCGCAAGATAAACAGAAAGCCCACAGACTGGGAGAAGATCTTTACGGGACATTCAACAAAGGCCTCATCTCTAAAATATATGCAGAACTAAAAAAACTACCTTCTTCCAAAACAAAACCACAAAGAACCAATAGCCCCCTCATCAAGTGGGCTAAAGACTTACAAAGAGACTTCTCTGATGAGGAAATGAGAATGGCCAAGAGACATATGAAAAAATGCTCTACATCACTGGCCATAAAGGAAATGCAAATCAAAACTTAAACAATTTTAATAGTTTACTCTGCCTAGGAATTGTTTCCTTTTCTTTCTTCCTTCTTTTTCTTTCCTTCCCTCCATCCCTCGTTCCAGCCCTCTCTCCTCTTCCCACCCCCATCTCTTCTTCTCTCTGCCTCTCTCTTCCTCTCCCCTTCCCTCTCTCTGGCCCTCCCCCTTCCTCCCTCCCTCCCCTCTCTTCTGATAAGGGTCTAATATCTATGTGGTCAGGCTGTCCTGTAACTAACTATCTAGCCCAGGTCAGATGTAATCCTCCTGCCTCTGCCTTCTGAATGCTGTGATTATAGGTGTGTGCCACCACATCCAGCCTTCTGAATTTTACCTTGTCTGCCTCTTTCTGTCTTCTCCTATTCTCCTATCATTATAATTGCACGTGTGTGTGTGTATATCTCAATACAAATAGACCACTCTGGTTACTTTTCTTCAGTCTCTTTTCTCTTTGTTCTTCAGGCTGAGTATTTTCTATTAATCATTTCATGCTCATTGATTCTTTCTCTGGACACTTCAATCAACCTTTAACCCCATCTAGGTAATTTTTACTTCAGTTATGAATAAATATTTCTACTACAATACTTTTTAGCTCTAGAATTTCTATTTTTAATCACTGTCAATTCTCTGTTGAAATTTCCTAACTGTTCATTCATTACAACCATTTTTCTAGGATTCTTTGAACATATTTATAATAATAGCTGGTTTGAAGTCTTTTCTGCTAAATCCAACATCTGGACCCAATTAGAGTCAGTTTCTGTTTGACGGGATTTTCCTGAGAGTAGGTTGCATATTTCTATTTCTTTGTATGTTCAGTGAATTCTGTTTGGAAAGGAGATTATGGTAGGAAATACAGTGTGATGACTGGGTTTTGTATGTTCTTGGTACTGCTGTTGCCATTATTTCATACACCACTAACAAGCGTATACTTGAACTAGAAAGACTGTCTCCCTTGCACTGTGCCATTTTTTGCTGTCTCCTCTCAGCTCTTCCAGCTTCCTGCTGCTGAACACTCCCTTAGCAAGTCAGAGACGTCACCTAGTGCAGTTCTCTCTAAGGGCCAGGTGTTGGACCTTGCCTGTGCTTCTCATGCAGATCGGTGGTTGATCAGCAATTTGAGCAGAATTTATACTCAAAAATTTGAATTTCTATCGTTTTCTCCGTTAATCTTGCTTACAAATTCCCTCTTAAAATTTTCCTAAATGCTATTCTTTGAGACCTTGGTCCTGTAAAGTGAGAAATGCTTTCAGCCTAGCCAGGGGTGTGGAGAAACATCTGCAAGAAACAAATCCCCAGTTTTCACTTTTTCTTCTTTTCCAGTGGCAAGGTTGCTTTGCTTTTTGTTTGTTTTGTTCTTGACAGAATTCAAGGCCTCTTGCTTGTTAGGCAGGTGCTTTACCACTAAGCCACACTTTTAGCCCTTATTTGCACTGGCTATCTTTAAGATGGAGTCTTGCTTCCTTCCCAGAACCATGCTTGAACTGTTTTCCTCCTATATTTTAGCCTCCCACCGTAGCAGAAATGAAAAGTATGCACCATCATGTTGATTCTTCTATTGAATATAGATGGAGTTTCATGGACTTCTGCACAGGCTTGTCTAAGATCCTCTTCATCTCAAACTTTCATATTGTTTGGGTTGACAAGTGCACAACACCATGCTAATCTATGGGTTGAGAAAGGGTCGATCAAAATTTTCACCTGGGGCTGGCTTTAAAACTCGGCCGCCCAATCTCAGCTTCCCAAGAAGATGGGATTTTAGGCATGAACTCTCAGTCCCTGACTTCCAGTTCATTTTGTTTTCTGGAACCAGAGCCTGAACTCAGGCCCTCACACTCCCACCCAGCCTTTTCACTTATTGCTGGCCCTCTACCACTTGGGTCATAAATCCACTTTAAGCTTCTGCTGGCTATTTGGAGATGTCTCTCTACTTTGTCCACTCAGGCTGGCTCTGAACGTCAATTTTCAGATCTCAGCCCCTTGAGTAGCTAGGATTATAGGTGTAAGCCACTGGCACCCACTAAGTTTTTCTTTGTTTTTTTTTTTTTTTTTTTTTTTTTTTTTAGCAGACTCTCCCCTGGCTTCTCTCTGATTTGGGAAGGGATTTTGTCATAATAATAGTTTTCATAAAAATGCTTCACTCATTTTATAATCTGCAGTTTCATGTGCCCATTCAATTGAGACATGCTTTCTTTATTGCTGCCTAAAATTAAACATATAATAAATACTTCATAAATATTTTATATCATTCAATAAAATTTAGGACACTTAAAATTGAACAATCTTGGGGCTGGGGATATAGCCTAGTGGCAAGAGTGCCTGCCTCGGATACACGAGGCCCTAGGTTCGATTCCCCAACACCACATATACAGAAAACGGCCAGAAGCGGTGCTGTGGCTCAGGTGGCAGAGTGCTAGCCTTGAGCGGGAAGAAGCCAGGGACAGTGCTCAGGCCCTGAGTCCAAGGCCCAGGACTGGTCAAAAAAAAAAAAAAATTGAACAATCTTATAGCTGATTTTTCAGTTGTACACTGAAATTGTTTTAACAGTTCTCACACTCCCAATCACAAGTTCTGTCCTTTGCAGTGACAATCATACTTTTTTTTTTTTTTTTAAAAAAAGCTTTTGGTCATTTACCAAGTGAGGAGACCTCTCTAAGTAGATTTTTCTTGTATGACTAATATGAGAAAAGTCTATACACAAATCATTTTTTATTTTCAAGGTTTTTTCTTCTCTATCAATGTCAGCTAAAAGAAGGGTGGATGTGACTTCACACCCACAAGGCATTTTGCTCCTTTATGTTTGTTTGTTTGTTTTAGATTTAACCCATAGATCCTCTAATTAACTTAACTGAGGAGTGAGGCTGACTCTGCTCCAGCCTTCTCTTTGGACCAGAAGCTTAGTCTACAGCTATGACCACATATCTACACATCAATCAAATTAGGGATCAGTACATTTTATTTAGGCTGGATGTTGACAGCGAAAAGCAAACTTTCCTCAGTACAGTATAGTGGATATTTTTCCAGTTACAGATGGTTTTGCTCCTCATTGACGGACATATTGCTGCTTTGGACATAAGACAATGATCTGCCAAGTGTGTAATATCATTGGGGAGGGAGGCTGGAATCAGACTGCACACCTATCTGTTAGACATAAATAATTCCTACTGCAGTTTGTGCTTTGGGTAGGATATGATTGCTATTTTGCTTTCTGTGTAGTCACACGAATGGTATGGTAGAGGTGTTACTGGCTGCATGTTGGGATTGTTATATATTTAAACAGTTTGCAGTTAATTAAGAGTATTGACTTGGAACTAAATCAGTGGTCTCACACAACATCTGTGCCTTCCTCTTATCTGTCTATGTATGTAGATGATGTCTATCGCTGTGGCATCTATGCACTCAGAAAAATCTAATTAGGCTAATTTCAATTTCCTCTGTGAGAGACATGGCTCTACCTCTCCCCACCCTCCTTTCTGTCAGTACCTTCTTGAAGAGAGTCATTATTATTCCTAGAAGAAAACGGCAGTTGAGAGAGAGCCTGGAGCAAGAAACAGCATTTCCCACCTTTCTTACAAGTTGGGGTTTAGCTTCTAGAAGATGTTTTCCCTTTAGTAAACATTGCCAGAAAGGCAAAAGGGTGCTTACAGCTAAAGGGTCTGTGTGTATGAACAAAGCAGGAGGATACTTGAATTTCCCTCAAAAGTTCTGTGTCAAGGAATGTGCTGTTACATTGCATTTGTACTGGGATATCCAAGGCCATAAGTTCCTGACAATGTTGTTGATTTTGTTTATTAAAGAGACATAAAGGGGCCTTGCTCTTTCCAGGAATGAAGACATGGGGTTCAGTTATTGTGCCCACATCTTAATTTCCGTGTTGAAGAGAGCCTGCCTGATTTCATTGGTTTTCAATGCCTTGCCTGCAGCTAGAGAGCTGGAGAAGGTCGCAATAGAGTCGTTATGAGCTCCATTTTGTGGCTGTAACATACACATACTACTCTCTTCAAAAGTGAGTCCAAAGGAATAAATTTGTGCAGAAGCAGAGAATTGCAGTCAGAAAACAGAGCTTGCTAGATGAAAATGAGAACGGAACAGAGATGGCCAATATGTTTATTTACTCATCTTGGGAGATGAAAGAAACCGAAGGAAGTTTTTTAAAAGTATAAATCACTCCTTCACTTACCTGTTATAGATCATGAACAATGTGGCTGGTTATTAGACAGTTTTGATGTCAAAAAGATTTTTGTTGTTCTCTGCACAGAATTTGCATAAGGTAGTGAGTAAGTTTCTTGTCAAACTTGTTACCTCCTCCCTCATTTTTCTCCCACTTTCCCTCCTCCCCAAGAGTCGCTCTCCTCCCCCCCCCCCCCCGGCAAGTTATAGTTAGTTACAACATATTGCCTTCTAAGTATGGCTGTTGCATCAGTTCACCTTATACCCTTTGTCTTCTCACCATTTTGATGTTCCCTTTCCCTTCCCTAATTCAGATAAATGTATATACAATACCCAGGGTACCAAAATCAAATGCAGTGACAACAGGGGCTAAACCACAGGAAAGAGAAAAATGAGAACAAAGAAATTATTTCACTTAGTACATTAAAAATAACAACAATGAAAAACCACTTGTTTCCTTAGAATTCATTTCACTTAGCATCATCTTATATGATCATATGTGCATAGTCATTGAGCTATTGTGATCCTCTGCTAAGAATGTCACATATATAAATTATATATACTAATTATTACAAATGAGAGAAAACATAGAGTCTATGTTTCTTTGAGTCTGGCTCACTTCACTTAGTATAATTTTTTTTCCAAGTTTTTCCATTCCTTATGAATGAGGCAATGCCATTCTTTCTGATAGAAGCATAGAATTCCATTGTGTAAAGGGGAATCTTACTACACTGTTGCTGGGAATGCAAACTTGTTCAACCACTCTGAAAAGCAGTACAGAGGCTCCGCAAGAGACAAAACATAAAGCTCCCCTATGACCCAACAACTCCACTTCTGGGCATTTACCCAAAGGATCAAAAACAAGACCATGCTAAAGCTACCAGCACAACCATGTTCATTGCAGCATTATTTATCATAGCTAAAATATGGAGCCAACCTAGATGCCCCTGAGTAGATGAATGGATCAAGACAATATGGTAGATATACAAAATGGATTCTTTTTAAGTTGCTTTTTCTTTGCCTCTAAATCCCTGTATATGTATATCTCTGGGGATGCAGCCACCATCAGGAGTTGGTTAAATGGAGGTTAATCTAAGTTCTTCTGCAAGAGACTCACTGGATAATATTTCTATCTGTAAAACACACTACACTCTGATTCTTTGACTTGTATATAGTATGACAAGAGGACTAGTATTAACAAGGAAAGAGTGTGTCTCATAGGTTTCTGAGATCATACTGGGATTAGAGCAAGAAATGAATTTAAAATTCAAGGGATTATAATAAGCCCAAACACATAATGTGCTCTGCCTCACTGGAGTTCTAAATAGTTTGAAGACTACTAAAACATATGACAAAGACTAAAATCTCATGTTCTTATCCTGATACTGAAGAGTATGTCTTGTGTCAGCTGGCAAAGACAGCTCATGCTTAGTGTGGATCCCACTGGCTGTCATCTATATGTGGGTTCTGGCCTAGGAAACAGGGATGTGGAGGGCACAAACTGTGAGCTCTCTTGAGCTGGAAATGTCCCTTTTTTCTTCTTCCTAGCTCATTCCCAGATCAGAGTGCATTCACTTCCTATGGGAAGAATGAGGAACAGGTGAAAAAGAGCAAAGGGTGTTATGCTCTACAGGTAAGCCTCAAGAATGAGAGCTTTTAGGGGCTGGGGATATGGCCTAGTGGCAAGAGTGCTTGCTTCATATACATGAGGCCCTGGGTTCGATTCCCCAGCACCACATATACAGAAAATGGCCAGAAGTGGCGCTGTGGCTCAAGTGGCAGAGTGCTAGCCTTGAGCAAGAAGAAGCCAGGGACAGTGCTCAGGCCCTGAGTCCAAGGGGACTGGCCAAAAAAAAAAAAAAGAATGAGAGCTTTTAGCTGGGCACCTGTGGTTCATGCCTGTAATCCTAGCTACTCAGGAGGCTGAGATCTGAGGGTTGAGTTTCAAAGCCAGCCAAGGCAGGAAAGTCCATGAAGAATTCTATCTTCAATCAACGAACAGAAAACCAGAGGTAGGACTGTGGCTCAAAGTAGTAGAGCACTAGCCTTGAGCAAAAATTGTCAGGGACAGTGTCTAGGCCCTAAGTTCAAGCCCTCTGACCAAAAAAAAAGGATGGGGAGCCCCCCCACCATTAGATGTTCTAGAAGGACACAGGGTATTTTTAAGATCTTTCATTTTTCTTCCTCCCCTGAGGAGAGAGTGTTTCTTGGTCACTTAGCCCTCTTAGGAGTCAGGACAAGATGCTTGGACACCAGGGCTTTGGGTAAGTCTTTGTGAATTCAACACAACATATAGAAGGTGTTTACCAGCTTTCCCCAGTATTACTCTTTGATTTGTATTGCTTCAATAGGTTCATTCTTTTCTGAATTTTGAGGGCAGGACCATGTTTCTCTGGGTGATAGAAATGCTTCATTTTCTTTCTTTCTTTTTTATCACAGTAGCCATCACATTCAAAGTTGCACTCATGTGGATTTAGGAAGCATTTGCTTAGTCACTCATTTATCCATCTCTTTGGTACACTATGCACACATTTTAAAAATCAGTAAGAATTCAGTGAAGTTTTTTCTAGACAGTAGACTGGGCAGAAGTAATTCAAAATCAGTTCTGTGTATATTAAAGGTGCTAAATAAGACACCCAGGAAGTTGTGAAGGTGCTCAGACATTATATCGGCCATTATTTCACTGTTTGATCATGTGTTCTGTGTCTTTAGGGATGAGAACCTTTACCCATCACAGGCCATTTGGGTGCTTATCATATCATTTGTGACCTTACAAAATTATCAATATAGGCAGATGAACTTGGCAGCAACTGAGAATCACACATGGTTGTCCAATCCTGTATGAAATGATTTTTTTATTCAAATTTTTATTATCAAACTGATGTACAGAGAGGTTACAGTTTCATACGTTAGGCATTGGATACATTTCTTGTACTGTTTGTTACCTTGTCCCTCATACCCCCCTCCCTCCCCCCTTTCCCTTCCCCCCCCTCCCGGAGGTGTTCAGTTCACTTACACCAAACAGTTTTGCAAGTATTGCTTTTGTAGTTGTTTCTCTTTTTTTACCCTGTGTCTCTCAAATTTGGTATTCCCTTTGAATTTCCTACTTCCAATACCATTAAACACGGTTTCCAATACTGTATGAAATGATTTTGAGTGTCATATAGTCAGAAGGTGAGGCATTCCTCTGCTCTGGTTAACTACTCAGGGGATGTATTGGGATTTTCATAAAGGAGATGTAGACATCCCACTTTCTCTCTGTGTACGGTATATATCATTAGATATGAAACTCTTAGATATTTTGATACGGCTTCTGAAAGATTTTCATGGCACTTTTATTTATAGTGTGCCACAATTGGGTAAACAGACTAATGAAGTAAAATACCACTTAGCAATGAAAATAAACTAAATACTAACACATCCAACACATATGACTCTCAACTCATTCTGAACCAAGGAAGCCAGATTAAGAATATTTACTATTTTTATTTCCTTTATAGATAGTTATAGAATCCAATTTTTAACTTACTTTGGCCACCAAAGTAAGTTAAAGTGATAGAAATCATAATTTTAGTGGAGGCAAGAAGTAAGGAGATTGATTACAAGTGGACCTGAAGAGACAGTGAAGTAACAGATATATCCTGTATTTTAATTGGGATACACTGTTCATTATATAGCTGTACATGTGCACAAAAATGTACCAAACTTATTGTATGTACATATCATTATGTATAAATTAAAACATAAATAAAAATATAAAAGGCCTAAACTGATCTGAAAATAAAAGCAGGAACAAATTTGTTTTAAAAAGAGAAATTTGCCCAAATAATTTCAAATGCTATTGTCATTTGCATTGTCTTAATTTTCATTTACAACTTATATGATTCATGAGTTAGATTCCCAAAATACAACGTGAATTTCTTCCTCTTACCATACTTTGTACCTTGGGAGGGGGGGGCAATGTTTTGTTAAAGAAATAAAATAAATAGAAAAGATGCTACCTCTTAAATATTTACTTTAATAGGCAAAGAAAACTAGAGACTACGATAATTGGAAAGAATGCAAGTGAGTCACTTTTATATATGTGCATTTATAGCTGACTTTGCATATAAATTTAGGTGATAGTAATTACTTTTGTGTGTGAGTTTGTGAATGTGTGGGTGTATCAAGCGACAGATAAATAACAGAAGTAAAAGGGGAAGTAGAATTAGCATAATTTGAAGAACTGGATGAAATTACTTCAAGACTGTCAAATTATAATCATTTATGAAAAGAAGATACATCATTGGTTATTTTCATGTGTATTAATTGGCATTCAAGCCATCTGTATCATTTACTCATATATATTTAATGGGGATCATAAATTTCCCTCTGCCAGCTAGAGAAGAGCCGTATATCAGGAGAGATGACAATCTTGGGGCTATAATTCAATGACTTGGCATTAAAGACTGAGCATTTTCTTGAGATTATTAGTTTGATTTTAAACTTTGTCTCTAGTAATGTAGAATAACTTACATAACTTATTTTTTAATGGATTTTAAAAGGCTCCTAAAAAAACAAAGCTAATCCACTTTAAGGATAATGAATCGTGATTTTTTTTTGATAGACATAGATATGGTTTTGGAGCTTTTAATAATATAGCACTGGTCAAATATCAGCACAGCAGAAATAAAAGCAGGAAAAATAACAAGTCCCATGTCACAACTTTTTTTCTCCAACTGTTGTACACACATTTCTTCCCTTTCCTCCAGGAGTTCCATTCCTGATATCATCAAGCAACTTCCATTCTGATAGTTGGGTCAATGTGTCACAGCTGAATTACCCCAGCAGAGCTACTCAAAGATGCTTTGAAATGAAATTGCCCATTATAGAGAAAAGCAGGTATGATTTTGTTATAGCTCGGCCTGGGAGCAGTAAGGGAGACCTCCTCTGTGACCTCCCTGAGTCCTGTGTCAACTTGCTCGGTCCTCTGTGCCTTCTCAATGTCCCTTATGGTGACCCTGAAGGTCGCTCTGGTGCTGAGGGTAGAGTCAGGGCACATGGAACCACTGATTAGCTTTTATTCCAGCAGATAAGTGTTAACCATTCATATGCAAAATCAGAAATAAATATTTACTTATGTAAGGTGACTTTGTGGATTTAAAAGTCTTATCATTGTCTGAAATAATCCTGTGCCTATAGACTTGACAGTTAGTGCCACCATTTTTTTTTTTTTTTTTTTTTTGCCAGTCCTGGGCCTTGGACTCAGGGCCTGAGCACTGTCCCTGGCTTCTTCTCGCTCAAGGCTAGCACTCTGCCGCTTGAGCCACAGCACCGCTTCTGGCGGTTTTCTGTATATGTGGTGCTGGGGAATCGAACCTAGGGCCTCGTGTATCCGAGGCAGGCACTCTTGCCACTAGGCCATATCCCCAGCCCTAGTGCCACCATTTTAAGCAACTGGAGGAAAAATGAGGTCTTACATTCATTCCATTGGACTGATTAGAGACTTGCATCATTTGTACAGCTCTAAAATTCACCTTTGCACGAGAGAAGGCTGCATCCTGTGTCTTTAACAATGTGGTTCAGATTTGGGGAAGAAGACTGGATAAATGTTCCCACACTTCTGATGCTGAACTCTGAGTTCAGAGGTAGTTTTCAGATGGGACTGGCTGCACACTGGGTAGCTTCTCAACCTTGCTGTGCATTGCAGCCACCTGGGGAGCTTTTAAAAAATTACTGATGTCCAGCATCCACCCCTAGAGAGCTAATTTAATTGGTCCAGGGTGGAGCTTGGGCACTAGTAATTTTTTTAAAGCTCCCCAGGTGATCTTAATGTGTACCAGGGATGAAAACTACTGGTTTACAGGAAAATACTTTTCATCCATATAACAGTAGCAAAAGAGGATCTGGATTTGAGTGTGGTAGAGAATGGGTAAGTTTAGGCTTCTTCCAGGATTCCAGCAAACATAAGCAATGTGATTGTTCAAATTCAAAGGTGAATCCAACATGAGAACAGGCTTTTCCCCCAGAGCTTTCTAGGCAGTGAGGGAGGAATCTAAGCTCAGGACTGCAAGGGAGGGTGGTAAAAGCTTTACAGATTGGGGTTCCCAGACAGTCATAGGATTTGTCTATGAGTAAGAAGAAAGTGAAGCTTCTCCTAATACTTGCCAAGCAAAAAACTAAAAGAATCCCACTTAAGAGAATCCGATCTTAAACACTGAGATTTACATCATTTCTTTCATCTGGTGCTCACAATCACCCTGGGCAACAGGCATGGCCCCAAATTGCATTCACCAGAAGAGGAGGAAGAGAAACATGGAACTTAGGATGTGTCTGACAGTCAGAGACAAGGATGGAAAGAGTCCAAACAGGTGCTGACTGGTGCTTCCTTACCAATGGCCTCACTGGACCAGGGCAGCACAGCTCTATAAAGCAGGCATTGCTGTGGTTCTGTTTAACAAATGCACAAACTTAGGCTCACTCTTGTTAAGTCACATGCTCAAGAATGAATTACTGATTATAAAGTACCCAAAGGTACTCATTTGTGCTTGTTACTGTTGCTGTAACAACTTACCACAAAGCTTCTAACCTTAAAATAGCACAGAAATATTGTCTTAAAGTCCAAGAAAGTCAGAAGTCTAAATGGGTTGGCAGAAGCCAAGTATGATTGATGCACCCACTCTGAGTTCCCAGTTCCTCACATACTTAGGAGGCTGAGACAGGAGAATCACTTGAATCTAGTAGTTAAAGGCCACACTAAGTAACATAGTCGAATCCCTTTTGAAAATAAAAAGAGAGAGAAAAGAAAAAAAGGGTGGGTTGACAGAATTGGTTCCATTTGAAGTCTATAAGGAAAGATTTACTTACTTCCTTCTAGCTTCTAGGTCCTGCCTGCATTCCTTGGCTCAGGGCCCCTTCTTCAGTTTCAAAGTCAGCAATGTGGCACATATCTCTCTCATTATTCTCTGTTCCTATCATTCTACCTTCTCACCTATTCTTATTTTCCTATACATGTTTTCCCTTGTAAGGACTCTGACATTAGACTGGACCTATCAGAAAATCTAGGTCATTCAATTTCAGAATTCTTAATTAGATTTGCAAAACTCCTTTGCTAGGTAAGATAGCATAGTCACAGGTTCCAGAGATGAGAATATATCCACCCCCACCACCTCCTTTCTCTTTCTGAAGGAAGGGAAGAGAGATGCAGAGCAGGTTCATTATTCTCCAACAGGGACAAACAGAAACCCAGGTCTGATCCCTAAAGTCTTTAATTCCCTTAATGATACTCATTGGCCTTTGACTCTCCTCCCTCCCCTCTCCCCCTGCCACAGAAGTAGAAATGAGATCTAAATGAAATTCTTCAATTTTCTAATACTAATAGGTTCTTTTAAGCAAACATTTCATGGTCTGATTTGTTGGATAATCATCCTTAGGCTTCTCTCCCTCTTGAGTGTGATTCACAGAAGTCATACTGACTATGCGCTCTTGAGATGCAGCTGAACCATCCTGGCCCCATGTACTCACATGAAGAACATGTCCTAATTCAAATTTCTAAGGCCTGGGACTGTAGTACTCTACATGACAAAAAATGCAGATGTAAATAAATTAAGATGCTTGAGACAAGACCTAATCACAATCTTAAAAGTGTTTTGGCATTCATAAAAAGGAATGCTTTGGCTCATGGGCTTACGGTAAACACATGTATGTCACTACCAATATTCACCTGGGATTCCTTAGACCCCACTAATACCTCTAGACAGTTTCTTCTGTCTCCCTCTGCCTGAGTTGGTCAACTTTCAATTGCAATATCAAAATACTCAGTTAAAACAACCTAAAGAAGGGAAAATGCATTCAATCCCTGTTGACTAGCTCCAATGCTTTTTCGCTGGATAAGGAACAACATCATGGCAGAAGGGCATGGTGACAGAAAGCTTGCTCACCTCATGATGGACAGGAGGCAGAGAGAGCAAGAAAGGTGTCAGGGTACTCTCTCAGTGATCAACTTTCCCCAGATCTTAAAGTAATTGAATTATTGATCCAATTATAATTCTGTCAATGCACGAATCCATTGATGACATCAGAGCCTCCATGAACCAATCATTTCTCCAAAGCTCCATCTCTGAACACTGCTGCTTTGGGGAACTAGACTTTCCATATATGTTCTTTTGGGGGACATTTCAGAGGGAAACCAGAATATTTCCTAAACTTTAGAAGCAGAATCAGCCAAACTTGGGTTGTTTCTTTTGGCCCTGCAATCTCTCTGAAGATGATGCCTTAAAACAAGAAAAAAGCTGACATAAAGAAAAAAAGAAATGTTCTAATAGTTGAGCCTTCCTACCTCTGATCTATGAAATTCCTTGAGAGGAATCCAGCTCTTCCTTGAATAAAGGCAGGGGAAGCACCTGGAAATATGGCTGCCAAAGAAGGAGTTCTGATGTTTAGAAGAAAGTTAGATATATTTTCCATGGTTGTCAGTAACATGACCTTATTTCTCGTAGTGTAGATATTGAAGGAGTGGCTTTATATGCAAATACTTTAGACAATAGTGAATGGAGTTTAATTCAATGCTTAGCCAATGTAATGCCCAGTAGCAGCCATGTACTTAGAAGGATGATTAGAACCAAATAGTGAGATGAGTGAGCTCTCTGATGCAGTATACTGTCATATGGTCTATTAGTTTCTGCTCTTCATACTTACTTTGTTTCCTCTAAGCCACTAACATTGAGAGTAAGATTCCAGGTTTGGCCCATAGCTGAAGTGGTAATAATGCACAGGTGTGCAGGCTCACCTGGTACTGTACTTTTCAGTCAGGATTATACAGATCCAGAATCAAGCTGCTTGGAAGGCTGAGAATGGGAGGCTTGAGGTTGGAGGCCAGCCTGGGCAGAAAAGTCTATAAGACCCCCTTTCAACCCATAGCTGGGTACAGTGGTACCTACCTGCGATTCTAAAACACACAGGAGGTTCCTGTCTGTAATCTTAGCTACTCAGGAGGCTGAGATCTGAGGATCAGAGTTTAAAGCCAGTGGAGGCAGTAAAGTCTGAGAGATTTATCTCTAATTAACCACCAGAAGACTGGAAGTGGAGCTGTGACACAACTGGTAGAGCACTAGCATAGAGCACAAAAGCACAGGGGCAGCACTCATACCCCAAGTGTATGTCCTGTGCACAAAAATCAGGGTGAGGAGGAATGGTTCAGTGGTAGAGCACTTACATAGCAAGTCTGAAGCCCTGTATCAAACATCAAATCTCACCCAGTCCCTCTCTCTCTCTCTCTCTCTCTCTCTCTCTCTCTCTTTCTCTCTCTCTCTCTCTCTCTCACACACACACACACACAAACACACACACAAAATTGAATTGAATTGACCACTGAATGCGTGTGTTGCTGGGGAGTCACCACAGAAGTGCAGACAAGTCTGTAGGGGCTGAGAATGAGGCCATGGGCAGGTCTGTGTAAGAAGTTGATCTAGGTCTGATGGAACATGTCTATAATCCTAGCTCTTGTGAGGTTAAGTCAGGAAGATCACGAGTTGAAGCCTAGACTGGGCTGTATAGCAAGTTGTAGGCAAGCCTGGCATGGAAGTCTAAGATCCAGGTATTGGTGGACAGGACTCTTCTAAGGCCTCTGTACGTGGCTTGTAGTTGTCCTGCTCCTGCCTGCATCTTTACATGGTCTTCACTTTATACATCAAAGTCTAAGATAACGAAGTGTAGGATTTCAACACAGGAATTTGGGAGAGACACAATTCGTCCCATATTTTCAAGGCATGTCTGTCTCTCTTTCAGCCTGTGCTATAATTGTTTGGTTCACCTGAGGTTTCTTCTTCACTGAATGGCAAGCAAAGATGAAAGGAGGGAGCAAAGGAAGAAGACAAGAGGAGAGAGAAGGTAGAGGATGGAGGTTGCATTAAACAGGTATGACACACTGTTGACAGGTTAAACCATCATGTAACTGAGTACCAAAGATCAATGTACTACAATGTAAGAGTCTGTGGAATGCACATAGCTGGGGGAAAGAAAGTCTGTAAACTTATCAGAGCTATTCATCTGGGAAGACAAATTGCCAAAACACATGGACACACACTTTTTCTCTCTCTCTGAGAATGTTATGAACAGAATAAAGGGAGTAGGCTTTTGTCTGATTCTGGGTGGTGTGTTTATGTCAGAATAGACACAATTTGTTCTGCCTGGAACAGTCACCAGAGGTGTTCAGAGATCAGCAGGCTGTTCTTCGTGTTCACTCACACCTCTCGGACTTCCTGTCTCTGTTCTTGTCTCTCTGGAGGCTCTGTTCGAAGTTGGATTTTGTGCTGTTTCATCCAAGTGTGTAGTGCCTGCGATGTGGATTCTTACAGTCACCCTGCTCTGCTGGGCAGTGTTTCAAGGGATCAGGAAGCTGTTTTTCCATCCCAGGAGCCAGCCTCAACATTAGAAAGTTCTGTGGTTTGGTTTGGATTTCACTCTTCCCTACAGACAACTTGGTCTGCCAATCTCCACATACATGTCAGCATAAATAGCAACAGATGTACCTTCGACACATTAAAAAAAAACCTCCATAAAATATAACCAACTCTGTTTTTCCACTTGGGATGAGTCATTAACCATATGTTTATGATAGTCTTTCATTTGCAGATCTGAGGCACACATTTTACCTTGCTAGAGACCAAGAAGTATTTCGTTTTTGGAGGTTCCTTCCTGTCTGAAGAATGGCTTTAGCAATACCTTGGTCTGCTTCTGTGGTTATCTTGTATGGGTGCATGGAACATGTATGGAATTTTCTTTATGTGAGCTGCATGATGTGGCTGGGCTCTACCCTGGGAACTATCCTTGGCTAGAATGTTGGAAACCCCACTCTGATGCCTGAGCACTGTTATATGACTGCTCAGAGCTGGCTTCTTGCAGTGGAATATGCTGGGTGTTTTTCTTGGGGGGGGGGGGAAGGAGAGCTTACTTTCTGGTGCTTCAGTGAGAGAAACGTGGCATTTCCCAAGGCTCAGGCAGGGAAGACAGAAGTTGAGGATTAGTGTAGGCCATTTTGTAGGGAGAGGAGGAGGCTCTTTAGGTTCTGTCTGTGTGAGGAGCCACATGGAAGTCTTTTCAAGACTTCGCTTTCTGACAGTAAACTATCCCTGGGGAATGTGGCCTACTAGCAAAGTTAGTAATCTCTTAGAATTTAAATTCTTCTCAAAGGACAGAAATTTTTATTGTGAAAGATTTTGAAAGCACAAAATCGACTCATTCATAATGAGCCTTCATAGGCTTCTCCTCCAGGCTCAATAATTACTGAAATTCTCCACACTTGCCTTGTGTATTCCATTTCCCCTTCCTTCCCTCCTTCTTTCCCTCCTCCCTCCTTTCATCATTGCTTTTCTTTCCTTCCTTTCTTCCTCCCCACTCCCTCCCTCTTTTTTTTTCCTTTGCTCTCTTTTCTATATTTCTAGCATGCTCATTGCACTCATCTCTCATCTCACTCCCCTAGCTCACTTCCAGGCTTTCTGATCAATGCCTCTGGGTCATCTTCATTTGCCTCTGAAGTAGAAACATTTGAAGAGGGCTGAGCAATACTTCCCACTCATACTACAAGAAGAACTTATACCAAATTGAAACAAGGTTACCAGAGTCAGTGTATCATTGAGAAATGAAGAAAAGGACATGAAGCCAACCTTGTCAATTCCCGATTATATTCCCTAACTTGGAGATAAGGCGGATAATGTGAACTGACCAAAGACTTCATACCCTCTGGGGGCCTGGTAGCCCCAACAACAAGGTATCAGGATGCTTCTGGCATTGCAAACACAATGTTCTTCCTCCAGATTGAGATCTGGGAGTGGAGGTGAGATACATACATGTGTAAAATGAGAGAAAATCCTCTAGAAAACAACTAGAACCCCAGGTTAGCAGGAACAGACAATCATCACCAAGTTAAGAAAACATGGAGACAAACAAATAAAAATCTAAAATGTTCGTGGGGTCAGAATAGCTAAGATTCCCAACAATCTTTCCATATAACAACCCAAAAGAACTGAAATCATAATCTCAAAAGCTATCAGGAACTTCATACTCATAGTAGCAATGCCCACAATTGTTATTTGCAGGAAGATGTATGAACTAAGTGCAGTAAGTCCATCACAGAAGCCTTCAAATACAGGCCTTCCAAAATGCAGTAGGCAGAAGCACAGAAGTAGAGGATAAAATAGTAGCTCCAGGGAGGTTAGAGCAAGTAATCTTGGGAAGCAATGAATCCATTTGTGAAAGTTACAGAGATGCTGTGTGACATTATACCTGTAGTTACCTAAAGTATGGTACTCTAAAAAAAATTGTGAAGAGGTAGATCTCAAGTATTCTTACTGCAAGACAAAACACACAACAGGACAGGAAGAAACTTCTGGAATGAGGGATGTTTGTTGCCTTGATTGTACTACTTGTAACTACTGTGTATGTATCCAAACAACCAAAATTGTATACAGTGCTGTGTGCAAGTTCCTATATACCAACTATACCTCAAGAAGTCTGAGGGAGAGATAGCCAAAGTTTGCCCTCCTAAAATGGTGGCATCATGATGTAGAGAAGCCTGAAGCCACCCCTTCCATGTCAAATCCTCCATAGATAGAGGATTTCTGTTCACAACTATCACATGCAATAGCAGGACTCTTCAGAGTCCTAGCTCCTGCTTCTGTAACTTCCTTAGGAAACTAAATCCAGTGATTCTTTCATCCACAGCCTCCATTCTTATAGAGCTGTGTGGTACAAGTGTAAAGATCTGGTTCTCTATACTGATGGCAAATTCAGAGGTACAAGGTTCTATCCACTTTAAGGCAAGACTACAGAATAACAACAGAAAGAAAATGTGCAATGAAAACAAAATGAATCCAACTTATAAAAACAAAAGCAATAGAAGTAAATGGCAGAGTTAACGTAAATTTTATACAAAAGATGTGCTGGAAATATACAACTTCATCACACTCCTAAGAAAAGGAAGGAATAAATGAACCTATAAAATCAGAAATGGAAGAAGATAATAAAAATAAAATGGGAACTGTCACAGGTAAATAAAAAGCAAAGGAAAAGAGAGGTGTTACAATAGAACTTAAAACAACAGAGGAAGACTCAAACCACAGAACTACCACTAAAATTTTAACCTATTAAAACATCAAAAGACAATCACTGGGGCTGGGGATATGGCCTAGTGGCAAGAGTGCTTGCCTCGTATACATGAGGCCCTGGGTTCGATTCCCCAGCACCACATATACAGAAAATGGCCAGAGGTGGCACTGTGGCTCAAGTGGCAGAGTGCTAGCCTTGAGCAAAAAGAAGCCAGGGACAGTGCTCAGGCCCTGAGTCCAAGCCCCAGGACTGGCAAAAAAAAAAAAAAAAAAAAAAAGACAATCACTGGTAGTTCATGCCTGTAATCCTAAATTACCCAAGAAGCTGAGATCTGAGAATCTCGGTTTAGTGCCTGCCTGGGTAGAAAATCCATGAGACTCTTATCTCAAATAAACTACTCAGAAAAAGCCAGAAGTGGCTCTGTGGCTCAAGTGGCAGACAGTTAGTCTTGTGCACAAAGTGGCCAAGGGACAGCTCCCAGGACAACCCCCTGCCCCCGCTTCCCCGCCAAAAGAAAAGAAAATCCTGAAAGCAAATGTGGTGGCTCATTTCTGTAACAACAGCAATTCAGGAAATAAACTTCAAGAAGATCAAAATTGCAAGGGGTGGACAAGGGGTTGGTATGACAAACCAACCAAGCATGGTGGTACATACTTATAATTCCAGCTACTTGGTAGGAGGTTGGTAGTTTACTGTCTGAGCTCAACTCCAGGCAAACTGGGCAAAGTCTTGCCAGAAAAAAAATTAGATAAAGTAATAGACTAAGAACACAGCTGAAGTGATAAAGCAACCATTTAGCAAGTGTGCAACTATGAGTTCAAAGCTCTAGTTCTACATATATATACACACATACATATACATATATGAATATATACCCACACATATAGATATATACATGTATATATACATGTATTATGTGTATATATACATGTATGTGTGTATGTGTGTGTGAACAGAGAAAAGAAAATGATTAGAGTAGTATGGGCCTGGCAGCTCACTTCTATAGCTCCAACCACTTAAGAGGCAGTGATTAAAATGATGATCTAAAGCTAGCTCAGACAAAAAATTACCAAATCGGGCTGGGGATATGGCCTAGTGGCAAGAGAGCTTGCCTTGTATACATGAGGCACTGGGTTCAATTCCCCAGCACCACATATACAGAAAACTGCCAGAAGTGGCGCTGTGGCTCTAGTGGCAGAGTGCTAGCCTTGAGCAAAAGGAAGCCAGGGACAGTGCTCAGGCCCTGAGTTCAAGGCCCAGGACTGGCCAAAAAAAAAAAAATTAAAAAAAAATTACCAAATCTCCATTTTAACCAATAGCTAGGTATGGGTACATGCCTGACATCTCCACCAGATGTGTAACTAGGATGATATTGATCACAATGCATTTGTACTTATAAACTAATTTGTTGTACAACTACTTAAAGATAACTAAATTAATTTTTGAAAGAAATAGAAAAAGGAGGATTATGGTCCAGGTCAACTTGGACAAAACACACAAAGCCTTATTCTCAAAATCATGAAAGGAAAAAGGATTGAGAGTATGGCTCAGGTAGCAGAGTAAGTTTTACGAGGGTCAAGCACTCCATAAACCACTGAGTTGGCCTATAAAGGCAAAGGAAAAGTAGCAAGAAGAATTTTCAAAATACATAACCAAAAGAACAACTAACAGGAAAGATCATTTTCATAAAGCTTCTATCAGTGGAAAAGATGAAGCAGAAATAACGAGGTATGATATTAAAGTGGCATATTAAAATAAATATGGACCAAATGTTCCTTCCTAACCCCTAGCAGGCTCTGAGGAAGGCATATCTTCTTGAAAAAACAAACAAATAAAAAACATACACATGCATATACTACAGCTACCACTGTTAGACATCAAACAATGATCTTCTTTGAAATCCATAGATTACAACAATCAGCATGTTCTCAGTCTAAGTAACTATGATCATTGCGACTACAAAAGAAAACTTAAGTCACTTATTACTTAGAGCATAGCTATAGAAAATAGTGATTTAGATGTAATGGCAATGTACAGATATTCAAAGTCAGCAACACACACACACACACACATACCAAGTAATGAAGGGAAGATACAAAAATGGATAAATATATAAAATTTCTCAGTTTTTTGAGGAATACATGGAATGATATGACAAATTTTTGACAAGTGTTAATTAACTATTGTATAAAGACACAAAAGTAATATTTACAAAAATGGAAAACTTAGCATGCATGCTAAATAATGGTAAGAAATTAAATAAGGGCAGAATGTTACAGATTAATGAAGGCCAGCAAAATTTAAATGAGTGAAATATCTAGCCAGGAGAACTGTTCATCAGACTATTTCTCCAACTTTCCTAGTCAATGAAAAGCTTTGTAGTAAAACCGCACATGATGAGGAAATAAATTATACAGTAAAATCTAAAGAAGAATTACAGGAGCTGTTCAACAATTGCTTCAGTAAAATAACAAAACATCTCAAAAGGATTAAAGTAAGTAATGTAATTGTCTCCCACACAAAAGTCAAATTCTGTTTGAAATAAAAAATGCAAATTCAATGACAGGAGATTTATAAATGTCTGAATGGTAATCAAAATTATAAGGTGGGAGGTGAAGCAAGAAATTGTAACCCACAGAGATGAGAAAAATAATCTGGAAATAGATCTAGAAATGACAAGTTGAAGGAATTATCCAAAATTATTTAAAAAACCATAAATGCATTTAAAGATACAAAAGAAAACATGCAGCTAATAAAGAAAGAAATGGAACATGTGGAGAAAAAAATAGAAATTCTAGAAATTAGAAAATACAACAAATGAGAGGAAAATATTAGTGAACTCCAAAGCCTCACAATGGAAATTATGCAAAATTACATGCAGAAAGAAAGACTGACACACTTGAATATGGACCCTCTAGTCAGTATCAAGTATCATAGCCCCATACAACTAATCCCAGAAAAAGAACAGTAGAGAAATAATGAAGAAATAATGGATGAAAATAATGGTTGATTTTTTTTCCAAATTCAATAAGACCTATAAAATCAATGAATCTTTGACTGGAATCTGAAGTGGGACAAATGCTTTATAACTAGAATAAGAACATAACAACAATAAACAAATTTTTGAAAACTCAATAATAAGAAGAAAGTTTCAAAATACCTAGTACAAAAGCCAGCCACATGACAGACTGGGGAACAAAATGGGAAATTACCATTGATTCTGGTTAGACAATCGCCATACAAACCAATGTCAATAAAATAACATATTTAAAGGGGTAAAGAAAATGTTTACTAACCTACAATTCTTCATTCTGTATAACTCATTTGTGAAAAATGTAACCACACACTGAAGCTGTGAGTCAAAATAAACTTTCTTCCTTCAAATTGGATTTCTTTCAGTGGCGGTAAGCTGACAAACATAGTTTCTCTAAGATGTGGATGTGGGGTATAATTTAAATAGAAATGAGGAGGTTTAAGAAGATACTTGAAGAAAGCAAAAGGGGAGCATGTACTACACATGCAAATGAAATGAAACTCCTGGGATTCCAGCCATTTCTGTATGTTTGGAATGGGGGAAATTTTCAGAGTGACACTGAAGTTGGAAATCATAGAAGAAAGAACACATAAGACTTCCAACATAAAAATTTGATCAACCTGCCTCTAACCCAACTACTTGGGAGTCAGAAACAAGAGGATCTTGAGTTCAAGGCCAATGCAGGCAATGGAAGGGAGATCTTATCTCAAAATCAATATACACACAACCAACTGGTGTGGGGCTTAAGTGACAGAGCATTGCAGACCTAAATCCAATTATGGGCATTGCAAATAAATAATGCTTAGAAGACAAGAATATATTGAGTGAAAAGACAACATTAGTGGATGCATCTATTGTGATCACAATCTATGAATTTAGTTGTTTATTCTTGTAGTGCAGAGGTAACCATATGATTTAATATCTAAACCAAGGTATTTGGAGGAGTAAAAGGAAGTGATAGTTATAGTCATACACCAAGAAGAGGTATAAGTAGACTTTTCCAGATCTAGTTTAGAGAGCTAAATACAGCAGCTCCATAGAGATGTGCAGATCATAAATGAATAAATGTAAGTGGCCCAAACCTAGGAAATTAGGTTAGGCTTCATTAATACCAAATTAAAACAAAAATAAACATCACATTTTTGCTCATTTTTTAAAGATACAAATAATGGTAATAATAATTGTGATGTTGAGGCTGTGATAATGGAATTTCATAATGTATGTACATTTCACGAAGGGCAATTAAAACATATCAAATTTGCAATTTGATTTATTAATTTAATTTTGTGCTTTAAATTATAACAATGCAATCTAAGAAGATAATCAGATATAAAGAACTATAGGATCAGGATATTCAAAGTCTTTTTAGCAATGCAAAAACGATGAGACACATCTAACTTTTCATCAGAAGATATTTATTTGAACAACTTGTTAGGGATTGTTGATACAATAAAATACTGTGTGACCATGTTATGGAAAGTAATCATAACTACTGTAAACAACCAAACCCAGAAATATACACAACTGAATTTTAATTCTTTCTCCCATAAGATCCAAACTGAGAACTCACCAGTGTCTTTCATTCCTGCTTGAAAACTAGCCATGTTTGGGCTCCACTTTTTTTTTTAGTAAAACCTTGCTAACTCATCATACTCTGCTGTTGATTCTTCTAGCAACTTTCCCAAGTTAACAGTCCCTATGAGCACTAGCAGCCTTTACAAATAATGCAGGCAGCGATTTTACTCAGTGTTTTGGTAATGTGTAATGAGGTACATAGTCTTTGGTATTGCTGTTTTCCTCACCGTCTTGATGCTTCCGTAAGAGTCTAGATAAATTCTAGACTGTTGTTCCAGCTCCGCATGCAAGAATAGTCTAGATAAATTCTGGATTTCCCTGAATTAAGTCCAAGCATTCTGCTGTTTTGCAGCAATATCTCTTAACCTTTTGTCAACTATGATCGATGTCAGTGTCCAAATCCAATCAATATATCAAATACTTCCCAGAAAATATTATGTTTATTATATTTCTTTATATAGTTGTGCTCTGAAAAGAAATTTGAATTGTTGAAGATCATTGAGTTATTAAGATAATAACAAACATATACAAGTACACGTAGCTATACATTCATACAGATTGAGAGATTTCAAACCATCATGTATGATTAAATTTAAATGCTTATTCTGTCATTTTGATTTATTATATGCTTTATTTTATTTTCCTTTTCCCACAATGAGACTATGAATTATATAATAAGAAGGGAAAACCCCAATGATAGCCATGATTATTGATTTTTGTAAGAAATGGATTTCTTATTATTCCTTTTCAGATGCTAGAAATGCTGCTAATTTTCATACCCTCGTTGCAGTTGGAGCTAATCTTGTGAAGGACAGAGCTGCCTAATCTTCCAGGTATTCTTGCCATCCTGAGCACAGCTCCCTGCGAGCCCTGGCACTCGGCAGGGAGTGGCACCCAGGATGGAGGAGACGCAAGGTTAGCATTCCCTTTGTTAGGTTCCATCATACTACTCTTTAGGCCACATCACATGGCATGAGAATCTAATTCCCCAGGGAAACTGTCTCCTGAATTTAAAGTCAGAGCAGAGAGGATAGTAAAGGTGACAAGAAGCAGAGCTGAACATTTTAATTGGAAATGCCCCCATGGCGCCTACAGAGACAGAGGGAGAGAGGGGGACTGGGTATTTTAAGGTTGCTGGCAAATCAAACTCATTTTCCCTTCCAGGTCTATAAAATAATTATTTCTGAGGATAACAAATTCTAGAATACATCTGATGAAGCCTAATGTAGGCAGACAAGGAGGTATTTAAAGAGGAATTGCTTTCATTGAGACTCTTCATGAGATAGGCTTGCTAATGTGGCAGAGGCAATGCCAGGCATCTCAGCAACTCAACCAACATGTGTTCCCTTTCTCCTCAAGGCTGTGTACTGTTTGCAAGCTCTAAGAAAGAGTAAGGGGAGAATTTGTTCATTCAAAGAGTGTGTATTAAACACTTGCTCTGTTTGGAGGTCTGACATTTAAATCAGTGACTATCTATCTGTATATAAGACACCAATTTATATAGATCTGTATATATATCATACTATTAATAATATATTACTATAATATTATTTATAGGTATGTAGATAGGTTTGTATATCTATATATAGATATAAAGCCATGTATATGTACATATATATGCATACACATACACATATCAAGAAATGATATGTTTAGGACCCTGGCCCAAACATCTTTGTACCAAGTGAGAATTTGTAATCTTTAAATATCTAATAAAAAATTGAAATAGTAAACACACGTAAGTAGTCAAATGATAGTATGAGATGTGTCTTTTAAAAGCCTTTCACAGGACATCTGAAAGTATTAAATATGCCACCCCATTCCTCCCTCATCTGATGACTAATTTGTGAGACTGTGATTTAAGAATGCATGTAAGGAAGAGACACAGATGTTTATAGCCCCATATGTCAGGAGTTTTCCTTGGGGTTTCCCACAGTAAGTTCATTGAAGTCACCCTGAGCCTATCAGCTCGCCAGGTTGCCTGGCCTCTCCTGTAAAGGTTCATATGCTTACTCACCCTGAAGCAGAATCACAGAAGAGACAGCCAGCTAGATGATCTGCAACTTTATAAGCATGCAAGGAAGTGGCTTAGCACAATGTGCTTGCTCTAGCCAGGGGAGGCTACCTGACACCTGGAGCTCAGTGCAACAAAGGCTTTCTTTTCACTCAAGCAAGCTCTGCTGTGGTTCTGGGCAGTTTTCCAAGACTGCTCTCCATGCAGTGCCTTGGTGATCCAGGCTGCTTTGATCTTCTTGCTCTGCCATCACAACACGAGTCCTCCATGTTCACCACCACAGGAAGTGAGTGCTTGGAGAATTCATGTCTACTTTTCTCAGCTTCATGCTCTAAGTGACACATGTCACTTCCAATTGCAGCCCATTGACCAGAACAGGTTACAAGCTCCAGCCTCACCAATGCAAGTGGAAGAAATGGAGCTGAGTCCATAGAATGCTCTAGAACATGATTATCATTATGTTTTCTTTGACTTTCCACTTCTTATGGAGAGCTTTGATTGGGTTGGCATTGCTGGATTTGGCATGGAGTATTTGAGTTGGCCAAAATTCCTTCTGGCATTTCCAATGTGACCACATTCCCCTCGCTGATTGCATTTGTGGTGGACAAGGGTTTATCTGGAGCCGTTGGCTTCACCTCCTTAAAATAATAATATAAAATAAATAATAAAATAATTTAAAAGTTACAAAATTAAGTTAAAATTTTAAAATAATATGCAGGGGCTGGGGATATAGCCTAGTGGCAAGAGTGCCTGCCTTGGATACACGAGGCCCTAGGTTCGATTCCCCAGCACCACATATACAGAAAACGGCCAGAAGCGGCGCTGTGGCTCAAGTGGCAGAGTGCTAGCCTTGAGCGGGAAGAAGCCAGGGACAGTGCTCAGGCCCTGAGTCCAAGGCCCAGGACTGGCCAAAAAAAAATAAAATAAAATAAAATAAAATAATATGCAATAAATAATAAAATGATACAGATGTTCTCCCACATTTAGCAGTTTGGCTCCCATGTATGTAAGCACCAATGAATCAAAAGTAATAGGAAAATAATTTTTTCTCAACTGAATAGACTTTTCTTTCTGCTATTATTTTCTAGAAATAAATACAGTGCACACAACAATTTACAGAGTAAATATATTATATTAGGTATCTCAGCAATCAACAAGGGATTTAAAGTAGACAAGAGAATATGCACATGTTGCATGTAAATATGCCATTTTACAGAAGGGCCTTAAGCATCTTCAGATTTTAGAATTCAAGTTGGGCCCTGGAACAATCTTTATAGATATCAAGGGCCAACTGTATATCACAGCAACTAAAATTCACTTGAATTGGCCAGAATTCACACTTTGGCCACTATATATATGTCCATCTATCTATCATATATTATATGTATATATACATATATACTGGTGAATGGAGACCTAAGGCTTTGTAGATTCCCCCTTTAGTGTACCCCTCACAAACATTCTATTTCCTACCTTGAATGTCATGGCCCATTTCAAAACCATAAACAAGTATTAAAGAATGCCATCTCAGGTGGGCAAATACAATCATAACATTTAAAGTACATTATACTTGTAAAAATGGAACTTGGAAAATTAAAATTTGTGGGATTGGGAAAGATGGGGGAGAATTTTAAAGTTAGTGCCATGGATCAAGATGCATTGTACTTGTAAAGACATTTAAATCAAGACCTTTTGTACAACTAATAAGTTAATATTAATTAATTAATTAATTAAAATGCATAACATTTCATCCCCTCCCTCAACAACTTCTGAATTACTTTCATGTGCAGGCCAAGAATAAAATGAAATAATTTCTACCTCAACCTTTCTTTGTCCAGTAGAAAAATTAGACAAATCTGTTATCCTCAAGACACAAGTCTAAACAGTATGATATGCTAAGAGCCAGCTGGCAAGAGTAAACTAATTCAGATTAGAAAATCCAGAAAGCTTCCAAGAGATGGTGTGTGTGTGTGTGTGTGTGTGTGTGTGTGTCTGTGTCTGTGTCTGTGTCTGTGTGTCTGTGTGTCTGTGTGTCTGTGTGTGGAAAGTTTTAGCAAGGATTTATTTTAGTCCAACAGAATAAAGTAGGGGCAAGTGAAAAAAGAGAAAAACATCTCCTATTCCTCATACAGGGTAAATGTAAAATACTCCACACTTTTATTTGGACAGTACTGGGGTTTGGATTGAAGGCCTCAGGCTTGCAAGATAGGTGCTCACTCGAACCATGCATCCAAGACTGCCTTTGCTTTAGTTATTGTTCAGATAGGATGTTGTGCTTCTGCTTGGAGTCAGCCCCCCACGGCAATCCTCCTATGTGGCTGAGGTTACAGGCTTGTACCACCACTCCCAGCTTCTTTTTAGTGGTAATGTTTTGCTGGCCTATAACCATGATGCTACAATGTATCTGTGATTATATATGTGCACAAACATACCTACTAGAGACAGTGACGGTCAAACTAGATGCAAAAAGTGCACCAGTCTTTGGAGGTGGGCAGGGGAGAGGCCGAGCGAAGACACTGGAAATGTGGGTGGAGCTCTGACATGAGGTCTCTTAGGGCATTTCTCCAAGAAAACCTCCCAGTCCCTGGGCAATTTTCAGTGTGACTCAGGAACTCCCTAGCTCACTTTCTCTAAAATATCAGGAATGTCTTCATGTAGCCTGGAGCTCAGAACCCCAAAGAGGGGCAAAGAGCTCATTTGCTTCCTCTGGTCATGAGCCAGATGGCTAAGCAGTGAGCAAATAAAATGAAGGCAGAGCAATTTGCCTATGTAGCCCTAACTCTCCACATCCCATTCTCTCGTCTTCCATGCTTGTCCACAGGTCTGCAGGGTCCCCCCACTACCTCCCACTCTGCTTCCACTTCCTACCTTGGGAGAAGAACACCGGGGCGGCAACCAGCCAGACTTCTCACCTCTGCATTCTCCTAGCCTTCATAACCTCATTTGGCTCTCAAGTCTCCCCAGCCTGGGGGTTCAGGCTTGGCGAGAACATGGATTTAAATAGGTGGCAGATGTGCTCGGGGTCAAGGGGCTTTGGTTCTTTTGCTGATTTGCAGTTTCTCTGACAGTTCTCCTCTGTGCAGGTCCTTCCATTCTTTCCCATCCTGCACACCGGAGACTATGAATTTACCTTTGACCACTCCCAGCAAGCCCGGGAAGTGACTGGCCGCCAGTCTATGGTAGAGATTGAATATAATGGAGCAGTAGCTGATGGGGGAGAGAAATCAGTCACGAGAGAGTTTGTCTTGCAAGGTGATAGACAAGGATAGATCTTTTGAAAACAGAAGTTAATGTTATTATATAGGTGATATACAGAGGGGTTACAGTTACATAGGACAGGTAAAGAGTAATATTTCTTTTTGAACAATGTCACCCCTTCCCTAACTCTCTCCAGGATTTTCCCTCCCATCCCACTCACAAGTTGTAGAGTTCATTTTCAATATAGTGAGGACCACTGCTGCATTTGTTCACCCTTTGTCTCTCCATTCCTGTGCCTCCTCTTATACCCCCAAAGACATATAAAGGAGCATACAGACCAAATGGAAAGAAAACAAAAATGGCAAAAAGTGTTCATTTTGCTAAATATTACTTTGTACAATCAGATGCACGTAGGACATTGATAGATCTTACAAAGTCTTAATGTCAACCAGTTTCTCTGCAGCTGAAGTTCAGCTTGCTTAGGGTCAGAGGGTATCGTCATCTTTGCTCATGCTCTGGGGCATAAGTGTGTCTGTTACTCAACCAAGGCGCCCAGGACACTATAGTAATAAATGTTAGGCCACTTGACAACAATGGCTGTGCCCCTGAGATGAATTGTTTGGGGAACCGGTCATATCACAATGACTTTTAAACAGATGTTCCCTTTTTGTCTCTTGCTTTTCAGCTGGTTGACCACTCTCAGTTTAAATGCCACTTCTCCATTCCTTATGAAGGTGGGAATTTAAGTTTCTATGCTTTCTTGTGAGACTTGGCAGCACATAGTCAGCTTCCATGAGAGAAGTGACTGCTGTGTTTAAGACAGTAATTCAGCGTAAAGACGATGGAGGTCTCGACTGTCTATTTATTTATTTGTTTTTGAAGAGCCGAGGACCACACTCAGGGCCTTGCACTTGCCAGACAATTGTTCCTCCACTGAGCTGAAACCCCAGCCCCTTGAGTGTCTTTGGAAGTCACTCCTCAGCTCCTTTTCTGAGGTGGCAGAGACAAGGCAGAAGCAGAGGTGATGCTTTCTGCTAATGCAAAGAAAATATGAGCATGACAATGAATTGTTTTTCTGTTCTATGCTGTAAGAGACACTATTATTATTATTACTATTATTATATAATTGCAGGATGTGAGTACAATACTTCTTGGTCAGTGTCACCCCTTCCTTCATTCTCCACCATTTCCCCCCCTCCCTTCCATTCCTTCAAGTTACATAGTCCATTTTTTACATAGTGTACATTGAACACGATGACCATATTTGCTCACCTTTCTTCCTTCATTCCTGTGTCTTCTACCTCCAAAACATGTTTCTCTCCCTCCAAAACATGTTTCCACTTTCCTGTATTCATTTTGATAGACAGTACATTAATTGTTCAGAGGAGTTACACTTTTGTAGTCTTCTCCTAAGTATACCATCCTTTAGTCAGTTTGTTTCTGTGTAAATGTCTTAAGCCCCATATATATTACCATACATATTTATATTATAGATCTAGCTTCCACATATGAGAGAAAACATATACCATTTGTCTCTCTGTGCCTGGCTTACTTCATTTAACAAAATTTGTTCTAGACCCATCCATTTCCCTGCAAATGACATAATATTATTATTTCTAATGGATGAGTAAAATTCCATTGTATATAAGTACCACATTTTGTTAATCCACTCATCCATTGTAGGGTGTCTGGGCTGTTTCCATAACTTGGCTATTGTAAGTAGTGCATCATTGAATATAGATGTGGAAGTAGCTTTTCCATATCCTGACTTGTAATGTTCTGACTATATGTCCAAGAATGGTACTGCTGGATCACAGGGTAATTCTCTATGCAGTGTTTTTTTTTAGGACTCTCCAAACCACCCTTAAGACTGGTTATACCCAATCAGCAGAGCAATGGGGTTCCTTTCTCTTCACATGGCAACCAGCATTTGTTATTACTCAAATACTTGATTCTGGTCAGTTGTACTGGAGAGAGATGGAATCTAGTGTTGTTTTGGTTTGCATTTCCCCTATGTCCAGGGATTTGAGCATTTCCATATGTGTTTATTGGCCATTCTTAATTCTTCTTTTGGGAAGCCTCTATGTAGCTCCTTTGCTCATTCATTGATTGAGTTATTAATTGGGGGGAGGGGTTAGTTACTTGCGCTCCTTGTATATGTTGGATATTAGGCCCATGTCAAATGTATGGCTGGTAAGGATCTCCCAATTTGTTGATTGTCTTTTTAATTTAGTAACTATGTCCCTGCTGTGTGGACATTTTTAGTTTGATGTAGTCCCATTTGTCAGTCTCTCTCTTATTTGTCATGTCCTGGACTCTCCTCAGAAAGTTTGAAGGAATACTTTTTAACAAGAGAACTGTTGGCTTTTTTGTTCATGTGCTAGTCCTGGGGCTTTAACTCAGGGCCTGGATGCTTTCCCTGAGCATTTTGTGTCAGGTTAGCACTCTATCACTTGAGCCATAGCTCTACTTCTGGCTTTTTTTTTTTTTTTTTGGCCAGTCCTGGGCCTTGGACTCAGGGCCTGAGCACTGTCCCTGGCTTCTTCCCGCTCAAGGCTAGCACTCTGCCACTTGAGCCACAGCGCTGCTTCTGGCCATTTTCTGTATATGTGGTGCTGGGGAATCGAACCTAGGGCCTCGTGTATCCGAGGCAGGCACTCTTGCCACTAGGCTATATCCCCAGCCCCTACTTCTGGCTTTTTGATGGTTAAAGGGAGATAAGAGTCTCACAGAATTTCCTGCCCAGGCTGGCTTTGAACCGAAATCCTCATATCTCAGCCTGTGGAGTAGCTAGGGTTCCATCATGAGCTTTCTGTGCCTGGCCCTTTTAGCCATTTTTTTTTTTTTTTTTTGGCCAGTCCTGGGCCTTGGACTCAGGGCCTGAGCACTGTCCCTGGCTTCTTCCCGCTCAAGGCTAGCACTCTGCCACTTGAGCCACAGCGCCGCTTCTGGCCGTTTTCTGTATATGTGGTGCTGGGGAATCGAACCTAGGGCCTCGTGTATCCAAGGCAGGCACTCTTGCCACTAGGCTATATCCCCAGCCCTCTTTTAGCCATTTTTAATGAAGAAATATTTACATTTAAAGTAGGCTAAATAAAGATCCCCAAAGGTAGTCACACCATAAGGGCTGAGACTTATAAATGCTATTCATGTAGCTAAGGGCACCTGGTAACTGAGCCAAGGATCTTGAGATGAGGCCATTATCCCCATCTTCCCAGTACCCTCACCACAAATGTCCTCATAAGAGAATAAATGGAAAATTGCCTGCAGAAGAGGCAGTGTAATGGCAGAAATAGAGATTGGACAGAGGCGGCCACAAGCCAAGGAATTCAATAGCCATAAAAAAGTTAGAAAGGGCAAGAGCCGTGTCTTGCCTAGGAGTCTCTGAAAACAACTAGCCCTTTTTACTCCTTGACCTTGGATCTCTTTTGTTAAGAAAAGGATCTCACCTTGTTGCCCGGTCTGGCTTGGCATCCTTGGGCTCAAGTGATCCTCCTGCCTTGTTCTCATGTGTATTGAGACTATAGGTCCACACTACTGTGTCTGGCTTGATGCCTTAACTTTAACCTAGTGAAACTGGTCTCAGCTATTTGGCCTCCAGAAATGTTAGGAAATATGTTGGGGTTGCTCTAGCCACTTAGGTTTTAGGGATTTGTTAAATATACTGGGTGATATGCAAATGTATACAAATGTATTAACTGAAATATGAGAGTTTCAAGGGAGAACTCAAATAGTGTAATTCCTTAGAAAGGCAAAGTGAAAGTTCAATAACATAAACACCAGGAAGAGAGTGCTTGAAAGGGATAGGGGAGTGTCAAGGGGAAAGGAGAAGAATGAAAAGGAGCAGAGGGAGAAAAGCAGTCAAGAATCCAATGTATATCCCACAAAATTAAGAAGAGTGAGGGAAGGAGTGGGAAGGGGAGGGATGGGTGAGAATGTTGAAAGGGGTGACATTGATCAAGATATATTATATTCATAAAGTGCTCCGCTAAATGGCAACTCCTTTGCACAACTTCTGAAAGATAATAAAAAATAAAATTAGAAAGAACTTCCTTAGGAAATAAACACACCATTTCACTCAAGTTGAAGTCTCAGTTATGCAGTGATATTCCACCTACTTTTTCAGTTGAATAGATATAGATATGTTTAATATATATTCAGTTAAATGGTATGTACGTGACCATGAGATTCATACCACTTAAAAGTGAATTCAATCTGATATCGGTGGTTCACATGTGTAATGCTAGCTACTCAGGATGCTGTTCAAGGCTAGCCTGTACAGAAAAGTTTACTAGACTCTATTTCCAAAATAACCAATAAAAAACTAAGCCAAATTAAACATAGAGGTCCCCTATGACCCAGCAACCCACTTTGGGGCTTATACCAAAGGATCACAAAAAAGACCATACTAAAACTACCAGGACAACCATGTTCATTGTAGTATCATTTCCCATAGCTAAAATATGGAACCAGGGGCTGGAAATATAGCCTAGTGGCAAGAGTGCTTGCCTCATATACATGAAACCCTGGGTTCGGTTCCTCAGCAACACATATATAGAAAATGGCCAGAAGTAGTGCTATGGCTCAAGTGACAGAGTGCTAGCCTTGAGCAAAAAGAAGCCAGGGACAGTGCTCAGGCCCCAAGTTCAAGGCCCAGGACTGGCAAAAAAAAAAAAAAGGAACCAACCCAGATGCCCCTTAGAAGATGAATGGATCAAGAAATTGTGGTATATATACACAATGCAATTCTATGCTTCTATCAGAATGAACGACATTGCCCCATTCATGAAGACTTGGGAAAAAAATCATACTAAGTGAAATGAGCCAAACCCAAACAAACATAGACTCTGTGTTTTCTCTCATTGGTAGTAATTAGTATATTTCTAGGATATGACCATATAAGATGATGCTAAGTGAAATGAACTCCAAAGAAACAAGTGGTTTTTCATTGTTGTTATTTTTAACGTACTATGTGAAATTCTTTCTTTTTTTCTTTTGTTTATCTTCCCTATGGTTTAGCTCCTGTTGTCACTGTATTTGATTTTGGTACCCTGGGTATTTTATATATGTTTATCTGAATTAGGGAAGGAAAGGGAAACATCAAAATGGTGAGACAAACATCAAATGCTGAGACAAAAGATGAACCAATGCAACAGCAATACTTACAAGACAATATGTTGTAAACTAACTGTACAATTTATGGTTGGGAGGGACAAAGGAGGAGGTAACAAGTTTGACAAGAAATGTACTCACTACCTTATGTAGGTAACTGTAAACCCTGTGTATATCACCTTGACAATAATTTTTTAAAAAATAGGCACAACTCAAGTGCTAGAGTATCAGTTGAGCAAGCAAGACAAGTATATGCAAGGCCCAAGTTTAAACTCTGAAATGGGGGCAGGGGAAGGGGCTGGGAAGGGGCTGGGAAGGAGTGATACAGTGCACCTCACTTATTTTACAACTAAGTTCTTAAGAAGAAAGCTGACAAAGGAGTCTCCTAAAAAAAAAACAGGGACTCCCATTTGTACCAGAGAGTGACCCAGTTTAGGGTCAGTTCCTCCTGGAGCTTTGGGCCAATCAGGACAATCTGAGCCAGGAACCTCCTGGGTATAGCAGCAGTGAGCAAACTCTGATTCCAGGACCCCTGGGGATCAGTGCTGGGGGTGGGAAGTGTCACAGTTCCCCCACTGCCAACCCAGGTCTGAAAAGGACCATTTCCTTTCCACACACATTCCTTAGGCTTCTCCTTTTTTTTTTTTTTCCTTTTGCAATATTGTCATTGTCAACTCCAAACTATCCTGAGTTCACTTTAGTCTGTGTGTGTGTCTTTGTAAACATGTCCAGAGTGAGACACACAGTGTGATTTGCCTCAGGCTGCATAGACCCAGGGGATATTCTTGGATCCTCCATTCTTGGACTAGCTGCTATTGAGTTACATAGGAGCAAGGGAATTTGCACAGTTATCAACAATAGCATTGGGTCAGAGAGGAAGAACGCAGCAAAGACAGGGAACTTTTTAAAAGTACTCTTGTCTGATCTTTACAACACCCATTAATCAACCATACCACCTCAAATTCACAGATAGACCAAAGGCCAGGAAACCTTAAGTGTCTTGGTCCTTTACCTCCCTCTCCCCCCAAAGTGGTAGCACTGGGCTCCCATCCACACTGGATTCATTCCAAGGCTCTTGTTTTTCATGACACAATTCTGAAGGCAGCACAGGTTCCCGGACAAAATGTTCTGGGCATTCCTGATTCCCCAAAGAGGAGGGGAAAACCCATTCAGGACACTGTTCTCAAGTGACCAGCAGAAACAGTCCTGTTTTGAAGACAAAACTTTTCTTTAAAACTAATCCCTCTACCCAGCTCCTTCCTGAAGAAGGTCCTTGGTACTTGAGGGCAGTGGCCTTTTGCTGGGGTACTGGATCACATCCATATGGCATTATCTGGGTAAGAACACTGCCCCATAGATACTCGATCTCCAGCAGCTGTTGGAAAGCCTCACTCCAGTTCCATATCTTCTCCTGCACCCAATTGTCCCCAGCTCTGCTTGACACTCTCTTGCTCCACAGGGAGAATGGTAGAGACAGAGCTCAAGAAAGAGGAGCAGAATGAACTCAATGCTGTCTCCTGTGGGGGACGGGAAAGATAGGTGTTTTCCATCCTGTAGATCCTAATGATCACACTGAGACAGAAAGAATCAAGATAAATTTCCAACGATCTGTCAATCCTGGTCAGCAGTGGTGGGGAAAGGAAGAAAGCTGGAGCCGAGTTTATGAAAGTTTTCCACTAAAGTCAGCAAGAGCTTAAATTCAAACCAGGCACAAGATGCTTGAATCTCCATATGACTTGTTCATCAAAGGACGAAAAGAAAGGAAATGTGAGCTGGAGCAGGGTCTGGCCTAAAAGCTTTCAAGTGATTCCTTTCGGTAAGGAAACTATTTCCTTTGTCTGTACATTCTCAGGAAAACTGCCTGCTTTGGAGCTTGATTTGCTCTCAATTCAGAGCATAGTTCTGGACAGTCTTTTAAAATAATCACCAAGTGTAGAAATCTCTCCCATTCATGTCTTCTACGGGCTTGAAAATATATGCACTGGGTTATAAATACAGAAACCTTGTTATTAGATCATGGTTTAATTGTGATGTTTAATCTGGGCTTGACTTAGTAAAGCAAGTGAGGGCTGAGGATATGGCTTAGCATACTCAGGGCCCTGGGTTCCATCCCTAGCACCAAACACACACACACACACACACACACACACACACACACACACACACGGTGGGTAGGGGGAAGGAAGGGAAGGAGAGAGGGCGAGAGAGAGAGCACAACAGGCCAGTAAGCTTTGAGCACCATGTATAGTAAAAATTGGGGAACCCCAATGCCATGCTATATCTCCACCACTCCTTTAAAGATATGTATAAAGGGCTGGGAATGTGGCTTAGTGGTAGAGTGCTTGCCTAGCATGCATGACACCCTGGGTTTGATTCCTCAGCACCATATAAACAGAAAAAGCTGTAAGTGGCTTTGTGGCTCAAGAGGTGGAGTGCTAGCCTTGAGCACAAAGAAGCCAGGGACAGTGCTCAGGCCTTGAGCCCAAGCACTAGGAATGGCACGAGAGAGAGAAGAGAGAGAGAGAGAGAGAGAGAGAGAGAGAGAGAGAGAGAGAGAGAGAGAGAGAGTATAAACTGACATGTTTAATGGTAACCCCTTTGTGAAACTAGTTAAAGGCATGTAATTGAAAAAATATAAAAAGCAAGTTTTCAGAGCTTAAATGTAGACTTACTCTGCTCAGGAAGTAGGCTCTTTAGATAGAACTGTAGTGACTGAAAGTGAAAAGGAGTAGCCAAACTCCAGGAGGAAATAATCCTAGCTGCTACCTCATCTACTCCGGCTGTCTTTCCTTCAGCACTTTGTTTCAGTAAAGGGCTCTCAAGTTCTTGGCATTGCTCACTATAAGCTGAGAGGGTTATCACCTCTGCCTACCTGGTTTTCAGCTCACCAGCCTGTGTGCTTTGAAGAAAGCCATCCTTATCTGTCACAAGAGGTCAATAGTGGCTGTATGATGATTGGGGACGTCCCATTGTGTTCTGTTAACTTCATGCCTTCCAATTTTTTTCTTATTTTCTCAACTGGATCTTGTTTCCTTCTTTTCTTATTTCTGTCCTGTGTCAAATTTTATTTTATTTCCTTCTGTAGTCTAATCGGATTCTTTGAAATTAGACCTAGAAAGACCTCTTACATCCATCTTTCTCCTCCATTCCTTGCCAGGGCACAACTACTCCTATGGTTCATTTTCCATCACCCCAGCCAGAAAACTTCACCACAATGACCGTGAGTTTCTCACCACTTCCCTTGGGGAGCTTGTGCCTCAGTCTTGTAGACTTGACCATAAGAAATAGTTTCCAAATAGCCATCAATCCAATCTCCCTTCCCTTCCAGGGTGCCTCAGGACTCCTGTCTTGAAGGTGGATTTGGGTTCCTGTATTCAGGGCACCCCCTACAGGAGATGCTAGGTTGATGGTCCTGGAGGGCAACGGTTATTTTAAGTGGCTTCTCATTTTGGAAAGATGAAAGTGTGTTTCTGGAGACTCCATTGATAAACCAAAATAATAAGGCACTCAATCCAGAGTGGTTTCCACTTACATCCAAGGTAGAGAAAATGCAAATGAAATAAAGTCAGAATATTGCCTGTTAAGCACCCTTCTTTGCATTAATTGGTGAAAAATATTAGTGTCCATATTCTTTCTGTTTATTAACAAGACAAGTGGATTTATCAGTGTGTTTATGTTTCTAGGAACTAGACCTAATAGTGTTGGGGAAGGATGGAGATGTTTATTCCTAGTGCTTATAGTGTTTCTGCATATTAACCCCAAATAGTAGACATGCTAGAATGTTCTGGCTGGTATCCTGGGCTCGGATACTACCAAACCACCACTGAAATCCAGGTCCAAGTCAGCCTTTCTCCATGAAACATGAGACTCAAAAAACTTTTAGACAGATCCTGGAGTTTTAGAATCAAGAAAGTCATCCAAAATGAATTAATGAATGTAAAAGGAGATTTAGAACTATTTCTAAAACCTTAGTTCAGTCCTATAAGAACCAGTCTGGAATCACATAGAATGTAACGTATTTTGTTTTGTTTTGTTTTTTTAACTGTAGTTGGGAAGACACTTTAGTTTTCCATTCTTGGAAAACTTTGAGAACAGCTTGATTACAAATTTGTCATTTCCTTCCTTATTACACTAAGGAAAAAATATATTCATTAATGAAAATCTATGTGTGTGACTTCCTGTATTTCTGTCACACAATGATAATCAATGGTGAAAGTGTAATCTGGCTCTTTTTGAGTCTTCTTGGAGTAACTGACAAATACTTTATGAAGTCTGAGGAACCCAGAAGATTGTCCAGCTGAGTGTGGCTGTCTTTTCTAGGGTAAGTTTAACACAATACAACTGTATTCTTCTATCAGACAGCAAACCTCTCTGTCTTTTATTTTTGGTCATTCATGGGGCTTGAACTCAGGGCCTGGCCTCTATCCCTGAACTCTTTTGCTCAAGGCTAGTGCTTTATCACTTTGAGCCCAGTGCCACTTCTAGTTTTCTGGTCCTTAATTGGAGATAAGAGTCTCACCGGGACTTTTCTGCCCAGACTGGCTTCAAACCACTATCCTCAGATATCAACCTCCTGGGTAGCTAGGATTACAGGCATGAGCCATCAGCACTTGGTTAACACACTTCTCTTTGTGCGAAGTTTTAGTTTTACACATTTGCTTCAAAGGGGTTACTCCCATTTTGAAAACATTTTCTTCTCGATTGCTAGACAATGGAGAAGATCTACTCACATGGGAACAAATTTTTGCTTTTAAAGTATTTCACTCCACCAACAGTTCTTTCCCCCCTAGCAATAATTTTCATCTTCAAAATCATTTTGGGTATAAGAGTGATTCCCAGTAAGGGTCCCCAAACACCTACAGTCCAGAAACTGGTAATGGAAGTCTATATATTTTACATATTTCAGAAACCCTAATGGAAATCACATATTTACCCAGAAGAGGGCTCCAGAAGAAACTGGTAAAAATGTCTTTGATTTGGCTAGAAATACAGCAGGGCTATGTGCTAACCATGGGTAATGTGTGTGGCTGGGGAAGATGTTCTTGTCATTGCAGGCACTCTGAGTGTGATCAGTGAATGCCAAGCTGTTTCTCAAGCCCTGCCAGCGACTTCCGGTAGATTACAAACCTTCTGAGAAGCCTGCGGTGGCAGGTGGCGAGGAGAATTTCTAAAAGGCAGTCAGAGGCATGGGTCAGAAATGGCTGCTTGGCAGTGTTTCATGAGTGTCCCTCTGGTCCTCCTCGGCCAGTGCCTTTGCCTCTGGTGCCTTTCCAGGAGGATAGGGTCATGGAGGAATCTAGCGACCTGGAGGTTGGGGCTCAGTAAGGTGTCTAGTCTGATCTTGACCTTTATTTCTTCCTTGTGATGGGACTGGAATGGGGTGCAAATTCTAAGGAATTCCTGGTTCTCATTCTAACCACTGAACTCATAATCTGTTTTCTTTTTCTAGAAAATGGAAGCTTGTGGCTTTGTGTATTTCTTTATTCAACATAGAAAAAGAAGAAACTAAATATTTTCAATGTTCAAATCCTTAGAGTATGATGCTGTGCAAATACAAATTATTATTATCCTATGAGTCTAAGTAAAGCAAGAACCCAAGGACATCTATAAGGAGAGAGTGTGAATGCACAGGGTAGGAGACATGCATATGCATATGTGTATATATGTACACACATGCATCTATTGTCTAACATTCATCATGTAGAGTAACATGTACATCTTTACACACACATATACATATATATATATATATATATATACACATATACTCCTTTTTCCTTTTGGGTCTGGTTTGTTAATAATGAGTGCTTTATGAATGGTATGTGAATTACACACAAACACACTTGTGTGGAATTGCAGATCAGATTTTACCACCAGGGTTTCTAAAGTCACTGCAGAGCACAATGCCATCTCCATATTCATTTTCAGATCTGTCAAGCCACCCGGATAGTTCATCTGATCCGTGGATTTTCATTCTAGGCCTTGAGAGACAAGAAATCCGACCATCACAGAGAGCTGGGGCAATTAAACTGAATCAGTGCTCAGGTCTCAGCGGATATCTTCTGGGTTACCATGGGGGACATGGGTTGGTATGAGGTTTAATCAGGCACTAACAGCACCTTGCTGGGAACTTCATGGTTGATAAAGGCAGCTGCATCAGACCAAGTAGCTCCTACTTTTTTAAAGAGAAAGCAGCTTCTTTTGAAATGTAAAGAAGGCAGGCTTAGCTGCACAGTGCATGGGGCAGAGAATCCAAGAGGAGTTGCAGTTGATTTCTTCCACAGTGCCCAGCATTCCTTCCTGGGTTTTGATAATAAAGTGAAAGGCAGGCAGTCTTAAGGCTACATTTTTAAAGGGGCCTGTAAGAGCCCAGGGCCTGCCAACCCTGGGGGTCCCACTGCTGCATTGGACATTATCTGGGGCTTCACTATGGCATTTGCCCTTGTCCTACTGCTTTGTGCATGACATTGTTCACAACAACCAGGTTCGTGTTCTATTAAATAGCTAGAAGAGTGAGAAAGGGAAGGGGGGAAGAGTGTCTAAATGGGGCCTAATCTAAATGGAGCCCAACTGCTCTTGTCTCTGTGGAGTGAAGTGATCTTGAAGGAATTATACTTGGAGGTTTCACTTTGCACTAATTATTTTGAGGCACTTTTCAGTCCCAGTAAAGGACAGGCTGGGGGGTGGGGGGGTGGCGCTGAAAGTGCAATTAAATAGAGTGTTAGACTGGGCATGATAGTACTGGTTTATAATCCCGGAATATTGGAGGCTGAGACAGGAGAATGAATTCAAGATCTGCCAAGGGTTGAGCTCAGTGGCACACATCTGTAATTCCAGCTACTCCGGAGGCAGGTATTAGAGGAATTGCAATTTGAGGCCAGCTGGGGAAAAGAGTATGAGACTCTATCTGAAACTAAAAACCCAGAAAAACAAACAAACAAACAAAAGACTTAAGCCAGTAAAAGATTGGACTACATAGTGAGACCCTGTCGTTCATAAACAAACAAATACTATAAATACGGCTTTAATTTGCCTGTTTGTTGGTTGACCTGACCATGTAGTTTTTCATTAAAACCAGGACACTGGAAGATGGGAAGAAGTTGTCATCAGTCACTCAGAGACAATAACACAAACCAGGGTTATTCCAGACAAAGGGTTGCTGAGCTCTTGGGCTGGCCTGGTAGGTTCTAGCAGCAGAATCTTTATTCCTTATCTTAACCTGGAAGGTATGTCTTGGAGAATCACAAGGAAAGAAAATGGACTTGCAATCTCAGGTAAGGAGATAAAGAATACATGATCCAGAAAAACAGCCACAGAATGAATGACATCTCCTTCCCACCTGAAGTGCTCGGTATCATTTTCCAGATGACACTGGGCCACCTCATCCTGCCATTCATTGTCCTCCTGGGTCTTCTTCCTCCCTCTCTCTTTCCTAGAGCTGCTGCCCTCAGTAGCCACCTGTCTCCTAGTGAGGGCAGCCTGTGGGAGTTGCTAGGATGGGTCTCATGTGAACTCCTTTGTCACTACCAGGGTTCTTCAGAAATGTATATTTTCATCCCTTCTAGCAGCAGTGGAGGCCTCTGCCCTGGGCTTTCTCATCACTGTTGTGCTGTGGCTGAGTTACACCGTCAGGGCCTGGACTCCCAAGAGCAAAAGGCACTGCTCGTCTACCAACTGTCCAGAAGTCTAGGAGGTGCCTTTTGGGGATGGGAGGAGTCAGGAAGTGGTAAGGGACAAAATTATGAATACAAGTCAGCTGGGATAGGGCATGGTAGCTCCCACCTATAATTCTAATTACTCAGGAGAATTGCATTTCAATGCCAGCCAGGGCAAAAGGTGAGTAAGGCCTCATCTCAACAAACAAGTCAGGTATGGTGGTATGTACCTGTCATCCCAGCAGGAAGGGAAGGTTCAAGGTGGCCTGAGAAATAAACTGAGGCAAAAGGAGGTAGGAATATGGCTTAAATGCCAAGCAAGTGAGAGGCCCTAAGTCCAAAACCCCATTTGTTTAAAATAAAGTGACAAAAGAACAACAACAAACCAAACAACAATAACAACAACAACAAAAATCTCACTTTGGGAGGTTGACATTCTTTGCAGGACTGTGGTAAAGACCAGGTTGCCTGTGACCCTGTCAACCTCTCTGCTGAAAAGCTCTTAGGTACAGTCACAATGCACATTTACTTTCTTCCCTTGCATTTTAATTTCATTGTAATGCCACTTGAAAGTAGAAGAAGAGTAGGCACGGGAAGGGGAGCCACAGCCCCTGCTAGAAAATGTTCTGGGCTACCATTGTGTCAGGTGACAGTTATTTTGAAGCAGAGAGGCTAGAGAGCAAGAGAGCAGGGAGAGGCTGGCAATAATGAAATGTTGCTGTAAAAGAGGCCTAGAAATGTGGTCAAGTGCCAAAGGGCCCTTGAAAGAAAGAATTCCCTCTTTCTCCCTTATTAGAAGTTCCTCCCGGTTTTTTAAAGCCAGTCCTTAAACAAAACAAAACTTTGTTATCTGTTGTCACCATTTCTCTCCAGTGTGCAACGTGACAGATTCCAAGCCCTTCATTGATGTCTCCCTGAGGCACGGAGGAAGAAGGCTTCAAGGCAAAGGTGGCGACCTCCCTGTCCATGGGACTGGAGGCCACTGTGTGTGTGTAGATGTGGTGTGTGTGTGTGTGTGTGTGTGTGTGTGTGTGTGTGTGTGTGTGTGTGTGTGTTCCCTTTCTGGGGGTTTCTTTCCAGAAGATTTTGGCGGTGGCTGCACTGTATCTTAACTGTCAAGCTATTTTTTCCTTACTAGCTTTCATTTGTGTTTTTCCTCACCTTTCGGAGACCCCTTACCTCTCCTCTCTTAAATCTACACTCACCACAGAGCAGACATAATCCCAGATTTTCAGTAAATCAACACTATATGCTCCCCACTGACTGAGAGAATTTGATACTGACAGACTGTTATACCTAAAAGAAAAATACTGCTATGCCTCCTCACATCCTTTGCCTGCACAGGCAGGCCGCCAGGAGAGGGTGTGGGATCCATTATAAATTAGGTAACATGGAAACCATTGTTCTTAACATGTGCTTCATAAAAGGGCATGTGTACATTACCCGTCCTTGTCTATGTCTTTGACCAAACAAAGCCCACTCTGTATTTCCACATGCAATTAACTCCCTTAGGTAGGAAAGTTTTGGTGATTTAGTCTGGCTTTAGCAAGGGTGAAGTCCAGTATCTGAAAGAATGTCTGGCCTTCCATGCATGCCACAAAGGCTGAAATGTGGAATTGCAGTGCCATGTGTTGACCATTTAGTTTTACAAAGGCACATCCTTTCTGGCGTTGAGGTAGGAAGAACAATTTTCTTTGGTTCTTCATCTGAGTCAGTGAAGGACATGGTGGCTGAAGCCGACTTTGTGTTAGTAGGTCAGAATTACTGAGAAAAGAAATGGCTTCAAAGTTTCTACTTCATGTCAATGTTAGGTACCAGCTCACCAACACGTGCTTAGATTTAGAACTGACTGCTTTCTGTGGCCTTTGGGACTTCTACTAAGTTGCTGGAGGCTGCTCAAAGGAGGAAAACCGAGAAGGGGGCACACTGGAGGCTGATGAAGTTCCAGATAAGCAGAGAGTAGAGTTTATTTAGAGTGGGCAAGAATGCCTTGGGGTAGAATAACAAGCTGGGACTCAAGTCATTCCTTAGACCAAGGCCCAGAGAAAATTGAGTTAGCACTTGGCAGATCTTAGACTTGAGTGCTCAATAGATTGAGAGTTACAGCCATGAGCCACAGGTTTTCCAAGGAACACAAACAACTTCCAATATACCTGCTAAATGCACATACAGGAAAGAAGGAAGTTTCAAACTCAGTTATTCTGGGGAAAACATAAAAACCTGTGCTTTTCCCCTCCATAAATTCACAAGCCACATTCACATATAAAGGCTACAAGTAATCCTGTTGAAATAAAGCTAGAGTAGGTATTTCCTATATTTAGTTGGGCAAAGAATAACCCTCTCTCTACCGCTTCAGAACACCTATTAGTATCTTACAGAACAGTCTTGGCCAGGGAGGATTTAGTCATCTCTCTGTTCCCAGTGTCACCACACATGGAGAACAGGGGACCACAGCTTCTCTTCCTTTATCCCATCAATACTAGCCCAAACATTGCTCTAATGTCCTGATTGTAAAAGTGAATTGTAGGCCATCCCTGTCCTCATGAATGTGATGTTCTAGTCTGTTTCCTGTAATCTCAGTTTGATCAATAATGCTCAACAATACCCCAATCCCCAGGATTCAGCCTGACCAAGGGAAGGAACATAACCCAGTCACACTAGAAGCTTCTTCAAGTAGAAGAGGGTGCAACACACCAGTTTCCGGGTATTGTCAAATTAACAAGCATGACCCCCAGCCTGCCCGTCACTCCTCTGCTTGGCAGGCATTACCCTTTAGTCTGTCAATCCCAGCTCTGCGGCGGCCACAGCCTGTGAATCTGGAGGTAAAATCATTCATTTTCACTTTTCCTCGGTTTCCTAACATGTAGTAAGCAGCGGTGATTCACGGCATCCATCTCCCATTTCATATCCCCTTTGGGAGATACCAACCTCTCTGAAATACATAATATAGTGCCTGGCCCTCTGGGCATCCACGACTACTTAAATTATTGCATTAGAGCAGAATTCTATTCCTTGCATTTCTTCCTTCTCAGCCTGCACATATATTATTTTTTTTTCCCATAGGCCATGTTCTCTGTTTTGTTTTCAGAGGCCAACAGCTGATGAAAGAAAACCAGTCACCCCATCCTTTGTGAAGTTGAAAATCCCCCAACTTCTCCTCTGGTGCCCAACCATACCACCAAGTGTCAGCATGCATCTGTCTCCTCCACTCATTTTCCATGGACCCTCTCTGTGTTTTTAGTAATTGATTAGGGGCCCTGCCGAGGTCTCCTGCACCCCCTGTGGTCTGTTTCATTTGTGATGACCACACCTCCCTCACAACCCACTGAGATGTCAAAAGCTGCTATTCAGAGGCTGCTGATCCATTGAAGTGGGGTTTGGCAGGAAAGACTCCCCACCCCCACCTCCTCCTCCTTTCCCCTTACTGCCTGACTCTTCCTGAGATCCTTCTGACTCCCCAGAGCTTGGCAAGCAGGGAGCTTGGGACAGCGATTCATATCTCTGTTCCCAACTTCACAACCCAGCACATTTAACTTCACTGGGAAACATGAAGCATGTACCACTCACTCACAGGGTAGCTCCTAAAGCCTTTGTGCGGCTATGTTGCTTAGGGACACAAGTTCTCCTCAGCCCCTGGATTCAAGCCTTGCTTGAATGCTTTCCATTATTCCAGGCCCATGCCAATATAGACTGGATCCAATCACCGGTTGTAATCAATCACCATTAATACTAGACCTTCTTATCCCCATTAATGCAATACAGCAGAACCCTCTTTGCCTGTGTTCTTGAGAGATGAGGGAGAAAGAGAGAGTGAGAGCGAAAATACATTGACTTTGAGATCTTGAGAGAGCTAGACCAAATATAAATGCTTCCATAAATGCACCTTGGAAGAAAGGTGCTCACTTAACAATCTTATACAGGTTGCTAGATGGTCTTATTCTGTGCACAGGATGTCACATAATAGGCCAACATGCAGTGACAAAACTGAGTTCTTGTAAATGCTGGTAAGATCTGTCATTAACTGGTAAACCTCTTGCTTTTGACATCATACTATAGTTAATGCAAAATATTTTATTATTCATAGGGGAAACCGAGTGAAGGGTACACAAAGCCCCTCTGCACTATTATTGCAATTTCTTGTGAATCTATAATTATTTCAAAACAAGCAGTTTTAGACATTGCTTGGTGAAGTTAAGTAAACATTTTACTCCCCCTACTCCAAAGAGTTTCAAATTTGGAGCCCCTTCTCCATCCTGTAATCCCACTGCAAAACTGCTTTGTGCAATATTTTCTTGCTAAGGTGGTAGTACTTTTTCACCCATGTAATAGAGAATGGATGTAGGATCAATGCTTGGATGGATGCGAGAATGAATGAAGACCCTCCCACACCAACTGGATGGCAAAGAATATCATTGCCTCTTTTTTTTTTTTTTTTTTGGTCAGTCCTGGGGCTTGAACTTGGGGCCTGAGCACTGTCCCTGGCTTCTTTTTGCTTGAAGCTAGCACTCTGCCACTTGAGCCATAGGGCCATTTCTGACTTTTTCTATATATGTGGTGCTGAGGAATCAAACCCAGGGCTTCATGTATGCGAGGCGAGCACTTTACCACTAGGCCATATTCCCACCCCTCATTGCCTCCTCTTATAGAAAAAAAGCATTGTCATTCTATTCTAGCCCTAATGGGATTAAAGTTGGAATTGGATGTAGAACCTAGACCTTCAAGTACATTTGATTATATGTAGGAAGAAACAGGATTTATAACAATGAACCAACTATAATTATAATGATTGAGACAGTATTTTTCAGTACTGAGGCCCTGAGAGTCAGAATTTTCCATCTCCATATGGATAGGTGAGAAGTCCCCACCCTAAAGGGAGGAAAGCCACTAGTTCCTCTCCATGCAAAGCTACTTTGAGCCTTTAGGAGCACGTGGCAATCCCTAGGCACTGAAACAGACGTATAAGCCAGATATTTACTATGTGAGGTAGAATAATTTTACTGGAATGGAATGAAAAACAGCCTAGAAAAAAAAAATCATCAATTGTCCAGAGAAAGCATTCACATAGCTCCTTCAAGCACACAAGTTCCATTCTTCCTTCATCCTGCAACTCCCCTCCAGATGGTAGACAGCCTTGGCTGTCCCCCACGGCAACCCCACTCCATCTGTGCTGGCTGGTGGGACCTCTGCTCATGCCTGGCTATGTTGAGAGGGATAAGGCTTGAGGGAGCAAGTGGCCATCTCCTCTGTGCTCAGGAATGGAAAATGGTGCCTGACCCCACAGGATCTCACCAAGGAATTCAAGATCTTTCAGTAGTGGAGACCCTCTGTGTGGATGCAGAAATCTCATGAGAATGATTAGAGAAAATTACAAAGCCCAATGGGCTGGGAATATGGCCTAGTGGCTAGAGTGCATGCTTCCCATACATGAAGCCCTGGGTTCAATTCTGCAGCACCACATATACAGAAAACAGCCAGAAGTGGCACTGTGGCTCAAGTGGCAGAGTGCTAGCCTTGAGCAAAAAGAAGCCAGGGACAGTGCTCAGGCTCTGAGTCCAATCCCCAGGACTGAAAATTACAAAGCCCACTCTAGACAGTCTTAGTATAGTTAAGGACTTCATGACTATTAGGGTTTTCATAAAAAAGAATGCGTTGCCACCTGGAGAGGAAGGGAGTTTCCCTCCCTAGGGGACATCCCTGCAGAAAGAAGCTGGGTGCTCATGAGTCATGAGGTGGAAATGACTGCGGCTCAGGAGGGAGGCGGTCTGTCCTGGCCTTTCCTAGTCTGAGGCCCTCACTTCATCAGCCAAAGTCAACAGGGCTTCCTGAGGAAGGTGAGAGCCAGCCACTGCCCAGAGGTGTGTGAAACAGGCAGCAAATACTGTCATTCTGATCCTTGGCTCTCCCACCAGGACCCCTCCATGCCACTAGACTGTTGCTTGTGAACCCTGGCATGAATTAAGATATCCTCTTTGTGAGCAGAAGTGAAAGGACAGTGGGGAGGATAGTAAGAGCCGACTCCCTGGGTGTTCCCCAGAGTTTGCAAATTGCTCCTAGTGGACAGGTTGAGTGGGTAATTATATATACAGATTAGCATTTGGCCTAAAAGGACCAATCAAAGCCCATGGCACAACAAATCTACAATTTTTCTCTGATGATAAATGCTAACCATTTTTTCCTTTAATTTTAACCCAGCATGCAAACTACAGAAACCATCTGATAACAGAGGATACTCATGTTTTCTGAGCACCTACCATCCACCTAGGGTGATGCTTAGTGGGCTTGCCTTCTTTGTACAGAGATATGCACAGTTTTGTCTTAGTGAACAGTGATAAATTTTATGCACTTGGATTCTTGTATAACAACCCCAGTATTAGGAGTATCTCTGGTGGAATGATTGCTCCCAGATCTATGACTTCCCTTCCACAAGCAGATAAAGATTTAAGAGGGAAATTACTGGAAACTTGGGTTTGGGTTCATGTAAATAAGACACAAGGTTTTCATGCCCTTCTGCTTTCACTGGGGACTCATTTCCCTAACACTGTCTCGTTGTAAAACAATCCACTCCCGAGGAGGTCAACAGTGAAAAGTTTGTCTTCTGAAATTAGTAATCAAAGAGTGAAAATAATTAATAGAGAAAACAGCGCAGTTCCACACTGTGTTCCCATGTACATGTCTATAGAACAATAAATCAGTAGGGGAAAGGAACAATATAGGCATTTACAATTAGGCCGCATGCATAATGCCCTGGAAGGAGAATTTGTGTTAAAAAAGACAACATCTGCTGCAAGTTGGTTTATAAATAATACAGCTAGATATTCAGGTAATGACATGACAGACGGTCTCTTGTGTCCTTGTCCTTTTGTGTCCAGGGCTGAATGTGTTTACATCCCACAGCTTATGACATACATGCCTAGTCTGTTTGTGCTCGGGCCAAGAGCTTCTCTAGTTAAATATTTCTTTGCCCACACCATAGAGTTCTACATCCATGACCCAGATATCCAGAGAAATCTACCCCCATTTGGTTTTAATTGATCCCTTACTGTGAGAAGGTAAGTGCCCGGAAGAAGTGTGATCAGATACACATGCAGCACTTTCAGCCATGAACCAATTTCTTTTGTGTTGACACCCAGGCTTGACAACAAGAGTGATGGCTAAGGTCAAGTGCATGGAAGCTAATTCTAAACAATGATGGATGAGCCAAGGCTCGGCACTCTATCTCATCTAGGATGTTCTGCTAAAAGGTTGGATATTTTCCTTCCTGTTTTTAAAGGTCTCCTAATTTTGCTATTAATGAAGTTATCACCCATCTAATATATGTGGGGGTCCTGTTCTGTTCTCTATTATTCAGCCCTTCACCACTCTGCTGACAGCAGTGTGAGTGATGGCCTTCAAGCAGATGATTCTTCTTCACCATGAAGGAACTGATAAATACTGCCTGTCTCTGCAATAAATTGTGCATGAAATAGTCCACTCTGATAATCTACTAACTTAAGGGAAGGAAAGTGGAATTGTGAAGAAACACAAGCAAAACTGCACTTACTGAAACCCAAATGTGCAGAATCTTCCAGTACCCTGAGCTATGATTTTTCTTACTTGTTATTGTTTCCAATTATAGTCTAATTCAGGGCAACACATCATAAAAATAAGGTAGGGTCAGAGGCTTAATGAGAAAGTTCATATTCAGAGTATTTAATATAACTAGTAGAGATTTAGTTCACCCTCTGATATCTTCTATGTGAGATTCCTAATTGTAATGACAATCCAGAGACTAGGCAGCACTCAGAATTCTGAAATAAAAATAAAGACGTGAACTCATTTTCATTTCCTACAGTAAAGGAAATGTATATGTTGTAAATGATTTTTGATAGTAAAGCTGAACTAAATAGTTTAAAAAAATTTAATGTTGTTAGAAATCTCAAAATCCAGTCACAGTATGTGAAGATTTTTACTGTACTTAGAAATCTAGTGCATTCCTAAAACAAATTTAAATAAGTTGTTGGGCTAGTTTTTCTTAGTTCATTTGAATGGTTGCTTTAGACTTTAATATTCCCTGAAGGTTGCTTCAGGGCTTTACTGTGGTGTCCACATACTGGTGGATGGCTTTCTTTAGGACTAATGCCAGTACGTGTTTCCTTGCTTGTGAACCAACTGAATGGGGTGTCTATAGATCTACACATTGATCTAATGTGTGTCAGGAGCTTATTCAATATTTATTTAATGTGCTGTGTTAGCCCTTTGCTATAGAATATCAACTTAAGTCCATGTATTAACTCATGTAGGAGTTGTCTCTGTGAAACAAATGTTTATCATCATTAAACACTAATGTTCATTGAAGTGAACACCTATAGTGATAGAAACCAAGAGTATTACTGAGTTAGCATGAGACCTGGAAACTATCCACTAGCTCATTCTGATGATTTAGGCTCAACTCTTAAGTACTTCTTATGTCAGATAGCATACTATTTGCTGAAATCTACTATTGCATTTTGTCCTTACAAAATAGTTTTGATTATTAACCAATTATTAACCAATCATAATTAACCAACTATGATTTTAACCAATTGTGATTATTATTTCATAGTTGTGCTAAGACAGAGCATTAATTTATGAGCTCATGCTCATATAACCAATATATGGCTAAGCTGGTATTTAAAATCAGTTTGTTTGTTTTTTACCTGCCCACGTCATCCACAAGAGTAATTGGGAAGGATATTTAAAAGAACAAGAAATATAGATGTTCATAATGAAATTTTTGGGAGAATGGAAAAAAGAAGAAATACAGAGAAATCCCTGTATGTTTAGCTTTTGGTATTAGTAACACTATAACAAACAGCTTAAAACCCATGGGACTAAAACAGCCATGAGTTTGTGTGGATCATCTGGGACTTAGTTGATCCAGGCTGGTCTCAGCTGGGCTTAGCTTCAAGCTTCTGTTTGGGTCCAGGTCTGCTTTGTGTGTCTCTCATCATTTTGGACCAATTGGCCAGCAAGGGTGTTTTCTTATCATGGCAATGGCAGAAGCACAGGAGAATAAGATTAACCACATAAGGACATTTCCCATCTCTGTTTGTGTCACTTCTGATAGCATTTTATTGACTGTTGGGGAAGAGCAAGCCCCACAGGTTCTTAGTCTGGAGCAGATCCCTGTAACAAAAGAGAGATTAACAAGAGAAAAGCAAACAGAAGTTTATTAACATGTGTATTTCATATATACATGGGAGACACCCTGGGAATGGGTCGTTCTCAAAGAGGTACCATTGAGTTCCAATGCATATACAGTCATCGATAAACTACATTAAATTTTTAGAGAAGTGACAAGACAAAGGGAAAGAGCTTTAGGTCTCTAAGGGCAGCAACTTGGAGGAAGGCAAGATAAACAAAGGGCAGAGAGAGAATAGTAAAACTTGTTAATGTTGATTCCTCTACTTCTGTCTCCAGGCCAACAAGGGTTTAAGGTTGTCTTCGGTGGTGAATCTTTGTTTTTCCCAGTAAAGGGGAGAAGGAAAGGATGTCTTTTGTAAATGTTGTTAGGCAAAGAGAGGGAGGGTAGAGAACTTCCCTGCATCTGTTTCTTTTTTTTTTTTTTTTTTTTTTTTTGGCCAGTCCTGGGCCTTGGACTCAGGGCCCGAGCACCGTCCCTGGCTTCTTCCCGCTCAAGGCTAGCACTCTGCCACTTGAGCCACAGCGCCGCTTCTGGCCGTTTTCTGTATATGTGGTACTGGGGAATCGAACCTAGGGCCTCGTGTATCCGAGGCAGGCACTCTTGCCACTAGGCTATATCCCCAGCCCCTGCATCTGTTTCTTAATTGCTTCTAATTCAATAATCCTTCATATTTGAAGCAGGGGTCCCCTACACAAGCCAATTGCAAGGCCAAACCCAAACCCAACCCAAAGTTCAATGTGCTGTTAGCAAGAGCAATCTTACCCCAAGAATCTCAAAATTCACATCTAATTATAGCACCAGGCTCAGAGCCCAGGATCTCTTGGACTACATAAAATCTGTGTTTATGTATTCCTGAAAGACCATAGAGCTGTTATTCATCCCATCTACCTTGGTGGCTGGCAGGTGTAGCCTAAGGTGACTCTAATTAGACTTGTAGGTATGTGAGAGGGACTTCCCTCTATATAGATGGCTCTGCCTTCCCATAGATAAGCGTGCAGTAAAGGCACATTCATCCTGTTGAGAATTTCTATCATATCAGCCCCACGATGCAAAAGACTTGAACTCTAGAAATGCTTGCCTTAGAGAGAGATACTTCTCAGAAGCCATAGGCATCTTCCAGGATCTTTAAGAGTCAGTCTATCTCGGGGCTGGGAACATGGCCTAGTGGCAAGAGTGCTTGACTTGTATACATGAAGCCCCGGGTTCGATTCCCTAGCACCACATATATAGAAAACGGCCAGAAGTGGCGCTGTGGCTCAAGTGGCAGAGTGCTATCCTTGAGCAAAAAGAAGCCAGGCTCAGTGCTCAAGCTCTGAGTCCAAGGCCCAGGACTGGCAAAAAAAAACCAAAAACAAAAACAGAAAGAGTAACATTGAACATCTCCTGTGTGTCCATCCTGGGCTAATAAAATAAAAATGGCTGTCAAATCTTTCCTATGAACTATAGACTATCACAGTGGCCATATTGGGTCCCCCCCCTAGAGAAGCTTGAGCATGCTAGACTGGACCTCTTTGCATTGATCTCACTAATCATTTGACTTTCTTGAGCATTTGCTTGTGGAGTACTGAGCTTTTCCTTTGTAGTAGCTGATTAAAAGATTGCCATTACTGAAGAAAACAAAGATTTAAAAACAAAAGCAGTTAGTAGCTTTTATCCATCATCAAGGAATTAACCAATTGGCAACAAGTGAGACAGCTCAATTTCTTTAGATATCTGAGACCTACACAGCTTAATTGGGGAAGCATGTTAAAAGGAATGGAATGACATTCATTATGGATTAAGTTAATACATTTCAGACCCATCTCATGGCTTAATTTAACAAATTCCACATCTTACTGTTTGGCAGGAAATGGCATCTCATGAACATCATTACCAGTCAATCTGACTTGAGTAAGTTAAAAAGATTGACTCCATCTGAAAACTGTTAATCTTAATAACACAGTGCCTGGCCTTGGCAAACTTTACTGGATACTTGGGAAATTTAGGACTTGCTCAGTATTCTCCTGCCAGTTTCCCCCAGGCCCATCCCATCACCCTGTAGCACCCAAAGTGAGGATGGGAGGAGCATTGTCTATACTTTGTAGTTGAAGCTATCTGAAACACAGCAGTGTAAGGGTCCTATTGGGAAAAATAGGCCTATTCTGCCATGATTAGCACTAATTTTCAAACAAATAATTGGATTATAACAGGTACATGTTTTATATATATGTCATTAGATTAATTATGGAATCTTTTTTATGTGGGAAAGTAGAAAATTTGGGGGAAATATAACACAAGTAGCTATATGAATCAGACAATCTGCATGCATCATTATATATAAAGCTCAAAATAACTACCCAAGGTTTCTCTTGTCACCCCAAGTTTACCAATAAGGACATTCTCCCACCTGTAGGCACACCTGGTGGAGGCGGGCTTCTAGCCACATCACATTCAGTCCTTCAAGGTTTGTGTTGTTGTTTCGTTCATTTTTGCTGGTAGTGGGGCAAAAACTCAGGGCCTGGGCACTCTCCCTTAGCTTCTTCACTCAAGACTGGTACTCTATCACTTGATAAAGTACCACAGCTTCATTTCTGAACTTTTCCTAATAAGTTTCATAGACTTTCTTGACCAAGATGGCTTCAAACCATAATCCTCAGACCTCAGCCTCCTGAGAAGCTAGGATTACCCACTTGAGCCACCAGTGCCTGGGTTCAGTTCTTCAATTTTATACCTTCCATACCACCATACTGTCTTTAGATACTTAGGGCTTTTTTTCCACAATGCTTAAAGCCTTTAAACTCTGCTTTCAGAGCACTTCATTTGACTGCGACATATCACATGCCATGTCAAGGAGAAAGGATTCCCAACCTTTCTTCTTCCTTCTATGGAGAAATAAGCAGAAGGACTTCTGGAAACTTCCTTGGTGTCCTTGATATGCAACATGTACAAATAAAGAGGCAGGCTATGCTTTCTTCTTGTGGTAGACCAGAGGCCACATGGCTTTATGTACCCTTTTGAGAATTCCTCCCCAAACCACAGAAGAAATCAAGTTAGCCTAGCTCAGTTTCCCCTACTGTCCCTAAATTTCCTATCTTTTGCCTAACAGTTCTACAAGAAGACAACCAGAGAATCTCAGTGGCAGTAACAAGTACTTATCTCCATTCACCTTGTTCATGTATCTCCAGCTACATTTATTGCTCTTCTCTGATTGGTGGTTCTAAAGTTTGGGCTGCAATGGAGTGAGCTGGGCTGACCCTTAGCACTAGTACTGACAAGATGCTGGGCAAATTTCACTGATCTCAGTTTGCCTTAGATAGGTTTGGCAGCCTCTGCCTTATGTGCCCCTTATTATCCTGAGGCCCAAAGGGCATTCCTGCTCATAGAGATGCCTAAGTATAAGATATTCAAAACAAAGAAGGCTAGTTCACTTCTGCCCATCACAGTTGGTTATACCAAGTCACATAGCCAAACCCATCTTCTATTGGCAGTGGTAGAATGCTTTCCAAAAACTCATCTAGTCTACAATACCTTTTGTTTAACTACAGGTATATTAAATTAACTTGTACTACAGAAGAAATGAATGGTAAGCATTAGTATTTTACTGTCTTTAGTACTGTTTATATTGCAACAACAGCAGGGTGCTTTTAAATGAAAGAAAAACTAGAGTTCTAACTGTGCCATTTTAGATGACAATGAAGCTAGTGAGGTGAATTTAGAAAGGAGGAATATATAAATTCAAATTCATTTAGCTGTAAATAAAAGAACACTCCAAAAGAGGATTAATCTAGGATTTGAAAACTAAGGCCCACGGAAAGTACCTGTTTGTAAATAAAGTTTTATTAGAATAGACCCAGATTCACTATTGATTGTCTATGGATACCTTTTCAAAGTTGAACAATTACCATGGGGACCACTAATGAACAGACCTAAGTATTTACTATCTAGTCCACTAAGAGATGTTCCCTTATCATGACTTTAAAGCATAACAAGAAGTCCAAAGGTAGGCACTCGCACATTCTCTGTAGTGTTAAAACTATACAGTGCCATCAAGGATCTGAGTTCTTTCTATCATTGCAACTTCTCTTTGTATATTGCTGTTTCATTTGTCTTATAGTCTCATGGTTTCAATGTGGCTGCCATAGCTCCAATATCATATTTTATGTTTAAGGGGGAAAAGTGATGTTAAAGAATTATTTTCCATCTATCTTTTTAACAGGAAAGCAGAAGTTTTTGAGAAGCCACTCCCAACCCCACTCCCAGGAGACTTTCTCTTATCCTCATTAGATAGAACTGATCATGAGGCTCTTAGTTATAAAGAAAATTAGAAAAGTTATTATTTCACAAGGGAAAAGGGAAATTTATCTTGGGTTGAACATACCACTAACATAAAAATGAAAGTATAGTTCTATTGAAGTGAAGAAGGAGAGAGTGATGAGCAGCTTTTCCACTCACTGGTACAGCCAGAGACCAGATTCCAGGCCAACCCCATGGGCACAAGCAGGACTTATTTGCACGTATTAAATACAACAAGCACTGAGCAATCCCATCAAACATCTGTTGATGTTTCCATGCTATCTTGGAGTAGTTTCAAGGGTCAGTACTTACCTATCATTGAGAGGAGCCTGGGTGGACTTAGAAACAGGGTTTCTGGATGTGATACTAGCCCAACTTCAGATATATGATCTTGTCCAGAAGGACTGGCCTACATCAGGCCATTGCAACATGGCCACCAATCTAGTAACATAGAAAACAACTCTTGCAAAAATTTTCTAAGATAGTGAATAGCCTGCAGTAGTGGCCAGAAATTACTTACTGTAATTGTCTTAGTCAATGGCTGTCTCTAATCATAGCTTTAGCATTCACAGAACTCCAATTGTTTTCTAGACTTGGGAGAAGACCAATGGCAAGTTAAAAAATCAAGGCACTTTCACATCATCATCTGGTGGGTCAAACAAACATAAAAGTGCAATAATAGTTTTGTGTATTTGTGCCAATTCTAGGGCTTGAGCTCCGGAACTGGGCATTGTCCCTGAGCCTTTTTGCTTAAGGCTGTGCTCTACCACTTGGGCCAGAGATCTGCTTCTGCTTTTTGTTTTTATCTTTATTGAAAAGGTAATGAGTGTGTATGGGGGGCGGTGAGGTTACAGTTACATAAGTAATGATTACATTTGTTTTTAAACACTGTTACTTCATCCCTCATTGTCTCCCTCTTGCCCCTCCTGACTACCTTCTCCATCAAGCTGCAAGGTTTATATCCAACATAGTGTCAATGTTGTATTAATTCATCCTTTGTCCTGCTGTTTCTGTGATTCCCTTTTCCTTCCACAGATCAAATAAACTTATAAACAAGACACAAGATAGAGAAAACGAGAAAAAAATAAATACAGGACATAATAAGAACCTCTTGTTTCCAATTCTTGGAGTTCATGTTGATACACTTCATTACATATGGTCCTATGCACTTAGCAATTGGGTTATTGAGATCCCTGCTAACAATATCATATAGACATATTCTGGTTTTTACAAATGAGGTTGGTTTGTTGGTGGGTTGGTTGGTTGCTTTTTAGTATTTATTTGGAAATAAGAGTCTCACAAATTTTCCTGTTTGGGCTGGCTTCGAGTCATGATCCCCAGATCTCAACCTCCTGAGAGGCATGAGCCTCAGGAACCTACAAAAAGTGCAATAATCATTTTAATGCTAAATTTATTTGTCACTGATTATATGCCAGACATTATTCTAAATGTCCTTTCCATATATCAACTCAGTGAACCATCAGTATAACATATGAAGTAAGACCCTCTCTCTCCCTCTCTTTCTTTCTGTCTTTCTCTCCAGATGAATAGATGAAAACAGAGAGGAAGTTTTTTGTCCCAAATCATATAGTTAGTATGTGGGGAGCGGGGATTTGAGTTCAGGGTATCTAAATAAAAATCTGTGAGTTTAGTCACTACCATAAATACCAATTTAACTGTTATTAGTGCTAAGAAACATTTACATCTGATAGCTTTGGGAGCAGAGAGATAGGAGAACACCTAACTGCCTGCAGAGAGTTTTTCAGAGAAAACATTCCATGGATTGGATTGTTAAAGACAGAGTCACATGGGGGTAAGTTAGAGGCCAGCTATGCACAGAAGTGGGTGAATGCAGAAGGTAGAATTCAGCATGGCAGGCCTTGAGAGTAAATAAACCACTTGTACTTGGCCAAATGAACTAGCTTGAGATGATTCTCCTACTCCTTTCCAACCATATATTAGAAATAGTTTGAAACTCTAGCAAACTGAAGAAAGAAGGATATCAAAACATAGAGATGATACTCACATGGAATAACCCATCCACAAAAGATGATTTGAATGCATGTGGTTACAATCTATACTGATGGAGAACAGTGCCTTGATGTACCATGTCTCCTTATGGATAGATGGGTCTTAGCCAAGGGTGGGTCTTTGCCAAACATTTAAGTCCAATCGAATGCAAATTTATCTGTGATTGAACAAAACAGAATAAATAAAATAACCAAAGCCATTAGAAGATACTTTCAAAAGATTGAATCATTAAAGAACTGTGCTGAGTTGACTAAAGCATAAAGACAACCATCCAAAATTAGTTCCACTTAGGTAGAGACTGACTAAATAATTTAGCTTGCTTTGAGGTGACTTCATTCACCCATTCATTTCACAAACATGTTTTCAAAAATTACTGGCAAATAAGGAAGAATGAAATTATGTTATTTGCAGAGAAATGGATAGATCTGGAGAACATCAGATTTAAGCAAAGTAAGCTGGGCTCAGAAGGTCAAAGGTCACATATTCTCACATATGTGGATGTTAGATTTTAAATACATGCATGCAAACACACGTAGGATCATATGTGTATACATGCATGTGTATGAACACACACATATTTATTTATTTATTTATAATCAATCTGGCAAAATCATGGTATACAAGGATGAGAGATGCCTACCTTTCACACAGGAGGTATGAAACCCATTTGAATAATAAACATACATATATACATATATATGTGTATGTGTATGGAAGTTGAAACTTGTTTCTCTAGGAGTATAGATACTAGACAGATAGGGGTAAGACAAGTAGAGATGGGAAAGAAGAGCCAATAGTCAAAATATCCTATGTATATATGGAAAAATAGAACAAGGAAAATTGATGAGACTGGCCTAAGAAGTGGGAAGGAGGTGGAAGCAAGATAAAGGGGTTAATTATGATCACAATGCATTGGATACATATATGGGTAAGATGCTACTTCCTTGTACAATGAATTGATGCAATTAAAAATTGCTGGTGAGGATATGGAGAAAGGAGAATTCTTATGTAATACTGGTAGTCTGAAAATTAGTATAGTCATTATGGAAAACAGTGTAGAGATTATTCAAAAAAAGCCAAAAAATAGAATTACTACATGATCCAGTAATCTCATTGCTAGATATGCATCTGAAGAAATTGCAGTCAATATATGGATGAATTGTCTTTGCTCCAGTGTTCATGGCTGCACTGTTCACAATATCCAAGGTATGGAATCAGTCAGATGTCCATCCGTGGCTGAATGGATAAAACAAATGTGGTCCATAAGCACAGTGGAGTATTATTCAGCTACAAAACAATGAAATCCTATTATTTATAGCAACATGGATAGAACTGGAGGGTATGAGGTTAAGTGAAATAAGGCCAGTGTCTTGGCTTTCATGAAGCAACAGTCCGGAATTGTGGGATATGGTTTCCTCAGCATAATGAAGAAGTTCTTTCTGCACACTGTCATCTCAAACTCCCTTGGCCCTCTCCCCAAGTCCTTATCTTCCATGTCCCCCTCTCCTCCCCTCCCCTCCCCTTTGGTATTTGCATTTTACCCACTTCTATGGGTGCTTTCAACAGTACCTCCTCCAGAATCATGCTGGCCTCTCCACCCCTTCACATTTGCCAGGGTCATATCTGACTACACCCAGCCTACTGGCCTTAAAGGAGACTAGCTAGCAGATTCATCAGTTATACCTGCACAAAAGGTCATGCTTGGGGAGGAGTTAGTGGAGCCTCTTCCATATATTTGAACAAACGATGTTTCTGGCTAAAGAGATGCCTAATAGTGGGATCTCAAACAATGAATCAGACAAAGAATACGGGAAAAATTTTGAACAGTAGCCTCTCAAGATCCCCAAGTAAGTGATTCCCACAGGGCTCCTGAAAGCTTTTTTGTAGCAATTATTTCTGAAAATAAGACCACAGCACCAAACTTTTTGAAAAAGCCCCCTCACTATTCACTCAGAGCTATAATAAAGAGCAGTAGAATCATGTTCATGAACTAGGAGCTCTTTGTAGTGGACTAGGAGCTTTGCACACTACTCCCATGGGTCTGGTCTCTGCAATGAGACCACTTGCACCCTCCTACTGATTGTTCATGGGAGACTGAAGTGCCGAGAGTCACCGGTCCTTCCCTGGGCCTCTCACAGCAATGCCTGACTGACATGGGTGGAAGATAAAAGGCCCTGGTCTTAGAGCAGGACCATTAGTCTTCAGAATTCTCCCACGGGATCATGATGAAGTTGTCCTCCGGATCACAGGATGTTTGTGTTCCTCCCCTCCCACAACGAGTTTCCTCCCTTAGTTCCTGGGAGCATCTTCCATTCCATTTTAGAAAACTTCATCCCAGGCTCTGCTTTAAAGGAGCCCAACCTGATACTCTGGGTAAGTCCAACATCGTTTACTCACCAAGACTGGTCTTTATTTTATACATAAGAATGGCCTTCCCGAGACTTCCTAATAATTGCCTTCTGGCCATTGTAAATGGAGAGCTCTCTGCCTCCTGAGTAAAGGAATTGGGAGACTGGGCTCCTCAGAAAAGAGTTTTTCTGTTGTAATCAAAAGAAGATCAGGAGACCTTTCAGAGATAAAGTCACTAACTAACAGCTGAGGGTGTTGTAAGGGGGGCTGGTAGGTCACCCTCCGGAGATTGCCCAGGAACTGCAGTCAAACATTAGGTATCATTTTATTGGGATTTCCCTTTTCTTACCTGAAATGAAGTGTTGGTATGAAAGGGGGTGGGGACACTGGTTAGTGACTGTTAGGACTGTTAGGTCCTAGTGCATGCATTCAGATAGTGAATATCAAGGGGCTTTATTGGTCATAAGTTTGCACTCTGCACTTACCCTAGTGCAGGTGCAATTTGAGGCTCTGAACACATAGCAGTGACCCAGTCACATGAGAACTCACCTTTGTAGAACCTTGTATTAGACCTGAAGGATTCTCTCTTGGGTTTATCCTCTCTCCTGTCATCAGGGACCATAGGAAGTAACACAGAAGTATTCACTAAAGCTGAAGTAAATGTCAGGGGAAGAGAACAGGTGAACAGAACATTAGAAGCAAAGGGAGTGATGAAGAGGAAAGAGAGTCATCTCAATTTCTAAACAGCTTCTTATAACCAGCTTCTGCATCATGAGCTTCTCTTTCTTTGTTCTTTTCCTTTTGACAGGATTGGAGTTGGAACTCAGGGTCTTACTAGGCAAGCACTCTACCACTTGAGCCCTGCCCAACCCTGCCCCATGAATGTGGTATGTAGATGGCAAGGCTATTTGGAGATGAACACCACATGCAACAGAACAGCCAGGAAGAGACACTGAAGTCAAACAGCACACAGCAGACTCAAAGGTGCAGCAAGAAAGCAGGTCACAGGCTTCCCCTTCCCAGGAGGATTGCACTGTATTTCCTGGTTTTACAAAAAAAAATCCCCTATGTTTCTAGGCTCAACAAACCAGTGGTAATACTGGATCCTTCAAAGCCATCTCTGTCCTCCTCTGAAAGGGAGCTGGCTCTGCAGCTGTCTGGCCATGAGCGATTGCAAGCAGATGGCTACCTGGTTTTCATCACCAGAGCTAAGAGCTCTTGGGCTCAAGCTGGGGATTATACACCAGCCTCAGCTTTCTGTGTCATTTGTAAGGGAGACACCACTTGACTTCCAGCCTGCCTGGGATGTGTCACAGGAAAGCTTTAACCTGCCGAAATCCAGGTTTGGTAAAAAGATCATCTAAGGAAGAACAGCTTTTACAGAAACAGCATTATTGAAGCCCGAACAGCACTGAATTCTGATACATATTCTTCATTATCTGATGGTTTTCTCAGAAATCTTGAAGGAGGCAAGAGCAAGTTACCCTGATGCCAATCCACTTTTCTAGCTGTGGTCTCACCTGAGGGTAAGGTATGCATGCCTAGATTCTGAAAGGACCCATCAGGCCTTCTTCTCATACCCCAAGTGGGGAGAAATATACTGTTGTAGCAAGATGGAAAGGGATAGAGCTTTGAGTGGAAGCAACATCCCCATGCCCTAAATCAACAGGCTTAATAAACACAAAACCTCCCTAATCTCTGCTGCTCAGAGATTCCTGAAAGGCCAGAGCCAACGAGCCCATTGCTTAATGAAATTCATACCCTTCCTTTGCTCTCAGCCTTTGCTCCTCTGCCATCTTGGATCACCATCTTGAGGCCTATGAATATTCCATCCTATTTGTCTGAGGTGAAGTAGAGAGGCTAGAGACAGTTGATGATATTAACTACTATTACCATTATTGACATTTATTAGGCACCAACTATTTCCTAGCCATTGTCTTAAATGAATCCATTATTTATTCCACCAGGAATGGATGAAAAAGAGCCAGCCTCACTGACAACAGAACACTTTCCCAGTGATCACTCAGAGCTGGCACATAAACAAGTATGGCTCAAGATCCCACCCACACACACTCAAGTTCTTTACCACTATCCTTCCTTTGTTTCCTTTTTTCTCACCTCTTACATTTCAGCCATGGTCCTATATCCAAACAGCGTCCAGTTATTTATCACAGGCAGAGGCATTCACTATGAATAATAGGCCCTGCATCTGACTAGACCTGAGGGTACTTTGTTTGGGATTTCTCTAGCCAGCTCTAAGTATATCTAGGATTCTGCTTTACAGTTTTAAGTCCCCTCTCCTTCCCAATATGGATATGCATTGGGGATTTCCATTCTCCTTTGAGCTTAAGTTCTCTCTTCCAGGACCAATCACTTCAGGGAATGAAGGATTTGTTAGCTCCGTTAAGGAAGTGCTAGACCTCACATTGTGAGGTGTCCACCTCCTGGCATTTCAAGTATGCACCACTATACCTAGTTTGTGATAGAATCTTGCTAATTTTTAACCTTCCTACCTGTGCCTCCTCAGGAGTTGATATTATAGATATAGGCCACTGTGCTAGGTCCTCAGATGTCTTAATAGATATTACAGAAAATGACTGGAGAGAAAACTATACGGTGTAAACCAAAACTTAGAGGGGGAGGAAAATGGGGAGGGGCGCGAATGTGGGAGGAGGTAAGAAGTTGGATAAGAAATATACTCATTGCTTTATCTATGAAACCATAACCCCTCTGTACATCACTTTAACAATAAAGAAATGAAAATAAATAAAAAATTTTTAAAAAGAAAATGACAGGAGACCAAGAATCATGGACAAAGGAGACCTCTACCAAATAATATTAACCAAGCAACTGTGGAGACTGGAAAAATGTGTACAATCAAGACTACCCCTGAGAGGTTCAACTGGATGGGTAGCTCTGCTCTACAACAAGGGCAGCAAGGAAATTCCTATTTATGAAGTTTTCACCTTGCTCCAAATTGTTTTGCATAGACTTGCTCCCTCAGTTCTCCAGATGACCCTTGGGATAGAGTTATGATTTAGATTTGAACCTCCAGAGTCTCATATGCAAAAGTCTTGACCACCAGCCTGTGATGCTGTCAAGAAGGTGGTGGAAGCATTTAAAGATGGGGCCAGTTAGGAAATGGTCATTGGCGAAGAAGGGGATCCTTTAAGGAGGAATCCTGTGCGCCCTCTCTCTCACTTCCCCCCTTTGTGTGTGTGTGTGTGTGTGTGTGTGTGTGTGTGTGTGTGAGCTGCTTTCTTCTGCCATATTTTTCTGCCATAATAGCTCCCAGGAATTGTGACTCTTTTGGTTATCCCCTGCTGCACGTTGATGAAGTAATCATAAGACAAAGTACAGGAAAAGAGATGTTCATGAAAAAAAATGTATTGGTGAAAATTTTTCTCATGCTTTCTTGAAGTTTTCTGAAGTGTTGAGCATCTGTAGATTCTCACTTTCATGGCTATCTCCCAAGTGGAGTGATATGACATAAATTAACAAACCCCTCATTGTCCTTCCTTCTGACATTCCTGCCCATGACCAAGATAAAAGATGAAAGCATCTGGCCAAGAAGAAAGGTTGTAGGTTTGATCATTTGTAATGGTCAAAGGCTATGACAACAGAACGGACAATGTCCCTTTTGTTTTTCCAACTTTTCATCTCTTGGAAAAACCATTTGTACACATAGCTCCTTTGGATTGAAGATGAATATACAGAGTTAGAGGAAGACAGCCCAAATGTAATCTTTTATCTGATGATATAGACTCTCCATCCTGCCTTCCATTCCATTAAAAATCACAAAAGAGAAGTAAAAATGAGAAATTTTTACACAGACCTTATCTAAGGAGGATCATCTTTCTCTTCTCCTTCATGACTATATTCAATACAGTTTCTGGGTCAGCAAAAACTTTCCATTCATTTTGTTCTATGCTATTTATTCATACATTCATTTTCATTTCTGCACTCTCATCAGTTTTGAGATTTTGTTTTTCAGGCCCCAGTTCTCTGGCAGAGAATCAACTTCTTCTGGAATCTATACATTCCCTGGTTGCACCAAAAAATAAAAAATAAAACCTCTCTTCTCAAAGCCTGAAAGACTCAAATTCCTTTCTTCCCAAGAGAGCAAGAGCATTATTTGTCCACATCTGCAGGGGGTTAGACTGTCTCTATTAACAGGGGCTGGAGAATTTCTCCTATTGTAATCTGCAGTCATTAATTTTGGAAGTCATCTTTTGCCTTTCTTCATTTCAGAATTCATCCATCAATTTTTCAATGGAAAGGTGGTATTTACTAGTGAACTTGAGACTTCCCAAGGTCAACAGCCCAACAAAGCAACTTCCTGGAATTGGGAAGGAAAGAACCAGCTCCTTACAGGTGAAATTTTACATATTTTTTTTTCTCCAGACCTCATGTGTGCCCACTGTAAGTCTTGTTGCCACAATCAAATGGGATTTTTGTAGCCTATACCATGTCCCAGAACTTAAAGCTAAGGGCCTCCTCTCTTAAGAACTCCAGACTAGCTGAAGAGAAACACACACACACACACAGACACACACAGACACACACACACACACACACAGAAATTAATTTTAAATACTGTAATCATTCCATAGGTACAGCCAAGTTTGATTTTGTTTGAGTTTAGTGAATAGAAAAGTCTCAACAAATCCTCTTTAAGTTATTAATTGACTATCATTCAAGAATTATCCTTTTAATGGTTAGAGTCTTTATAGAAACCAACTTACCTATGGAGGTAAAAAACATCATGGTGAGAACCATTTTAAAAATTGATTAGAGCTGGGAATGTGGCTTAGTGGTAGAGTGCTTGCCTAGCATGCATGAAGCTCCTGGTTCGATTCCTCATATCACATAAACAGAAAAACCTGGGATGGGAGCTGTGGCTCAAGTGGTAGAGTGCTAGCCTTGTGCAAAAGAAGCTCAGGGTCAGTGCCCAGGCCCTGAGTTCAAACCCCAGGACTGGCAAAAAAAAAAAAAAAAAAGATCGAAACCATTGGACAAAACATAAGTAAAGGAAAAGATATATTTTCCCTTCCTGCATTTTTATTGTCATTATAAAGGTGATATGCAGAGGCATTACAGTTACATGAGACAGATAAAGAATATGTTTCTTTTTTCTTTTTTTTTTTTTGTCCATTGTGGGGCTTGAACTCAGGGGTTGAGTCCTGTCCTTGAGCTCTTCAGCTCAAGGCCAGTGCTCTACCACTTTGAGCCACAGCACCACTTCCAGTTTTCTGGTGGTTAATTGGAGATAAGCGTCTCACGGAGTTTCCTGTTTGGGCTGGCTTTGAACCGTGATCCTCAGATCTCAGTTTCCTGAGTAGCTAGGATTACAGGCGTGAGCCAGTGGCACCCAAATAAGAATGAATTTCTTTTTGAACAATGTTATCCCTTCTCTTTCTCTCTTCCAGGTTTTTCCTCCTGTCCCCACCCACAAGTTGTGTAATTCATTTTCAATGTAGTGTCTAGTGAGTACCACTACTGCATTTGTTTACCCTTTGTCCCACTGTCTCTGTGTCCCTCCTCTCCCCTCCAACAACAGATAAAAGAACAAACAAGTCAAAAAAGAAAAGAAAAAAACTTCTCATTTCCATTTCCTGGAGTTCATTTCAATAAATATTATTCTATATGATCAGACGTCTTTGTGCTCCTCTCCTAAGAATGTCTTCCTTTGGTCTCACTGTGTGAATGCCCAGAGACCTATACAATTTATCATGTCTCAGTGTATTTTTTTTTTACCATCCAGTATCTTTACCTGTAGATTTATAGACACATTCTAGTTACCACACATGAGGGAAAATATGCAACCTATGTTTTTCTGAGTCTGCTTTACATCACTTAATATAACTTTTTATTAATGAATTACAAGAGTTAATATGGGTAAAATGTTTCCTACTACTCAAATTGATTTAAAGATTCATTGCAATACCTATCAATGACATTTTTCCCACACACAGAAAAAATAAACCTGAAATTGATGTGGGATCACAAAAGACCTCAAATAGTCAAAGTAATCCTAAAGCAAAAGAATAAATCTGTGCTACCTTTAAAATATATTACAAAACTTTAGCAATCAAAACAGCATGATACTAGCATAAAGAGGGACATGGACCAATGGAACAGAATAAAGATCTCAGAAATCCTTGTGTTTACAGTTATTTTTCAAAAAAGATGCTGAGACATCTTGAGGGGAAGGATACTGTCTTTAATATATGATGTTGAGACAGGTGAATACCCACAGGCAGAAAAATGAAACTAGACCCTCATATTACACCATATACAAAAATCAACTCAAAGTAAATTAAAAGCTAGAGTTAAAACTTGACATTATAAGACTACTAGAGGTAAAATCAAAAGGAAATATCCATGGTATTGGTTTAAAATTGATACTTTGGGTGTGAACACAAATGATTAATAAAGGTAAAGATAGATGAGTGGGATGATTTTAAAAAAGAGCTAAAAATCTTCACAGACAGGAAAACAATCAACAGGGTGAAGAGATCACCTATAGATTTGGATTTTTAAACTATATATTTGATGAGAAGCTAATATTCTAAATATTCAAGGAATTCAAGAGTAAATAGAAGAATATCAACCTGACTGAAAAAAAATCTTCAAAGGCTAGAATCCTTATCTATTAAAAATAGATGTGCAAATAGCCAAAATGTATATGAAAATGATCATTAAAATACTTACTAATTTTTAGTGAAATGCAAATAAAAACCACTAGGAAATAATAACTCAAGTGTTGGTGAAGATACAGAGGAAAGAGCACTTATATACTGTTTGTTGAAGCATAAATTAATATAAACATTATTCAAAACAGTAGGGAAGTTACTAAAACAAATACCTACAGTGCTATACATGATCCAGCAATCCTGCTGGATTTCCAAAGGAAATGAAATCAATACATTGCAGGGACACTCAACTCCCATTTCCACTGTTGCTCTTCACAATAGCCAAGACATGGAACAAACCTAAGTATTTATTGGTGGATAAACAAATAAAGAAAGTGTGATAGACATACACAATGGAATATTCTTCATCATTATGACACCCCCCCCACACACACAGATGCTGCTGTTTGCACAAACATGGATAACTTGGAGGAGATTACATTGAGTAAAATAAGCTAGGCACTGGAAAACAAACACTAGATGATCCCACTTGCACGTGAAATCTAAAGAAAAATAGACATATGGGGTGTAGAATAGAATTGTGAGGAGATTTTCAAAGGGTACAAAATTTCTATTAGGAGCAATAAGTTTAAGAACCCCAATATGCAATATGGTAGCCATAATTAAACACTACATTGTGTTTTTGAAAATCGCTAAGGGAATAATCTTTAAGTGTTCTCATCACAAAAGTATTAATTACATAAGATAATAAAGGCATTAATTTGTTAGGCTTTGTCATTCCATTGTAGATAGATAGATGATAGATACATAGATTCTATACATGAAAAACAATGACTATGTCAATTAAAATTTTAACAACCTTAAAGGGTTAGGAGTAAAATCCATGCCAGTTCTCTTGAATTCACCTAAATATAATCACATGGCTATACAATATTTTTAATGAATAACGAAAATATATAGAAATAATGTATCTAGAAATTTACTGTCAGGAATACTGATTAAAGATGATCATATGGAAGGACAAAGGGCAAACACATGCAGCAGTGAGACTCCCTAGACACTATGTTGAAAATGAACTGTACAGCTTGTGGGTGAGGATGGGAAAACTGGAAGAAAAACTGGACGAGAGCAAGGGAAAGGGTGACACTGGTCAAAAAGAAATGTACTCTTGGTATGACTTAAATAACTCCTCTTTATTATCAGCTTTATAATAAAAAAGGAAACGTTTGCAAAGCAAATAAAAAAGTACATTACACGTGTTATCCCAGCTGCTCAGGAAGTAGAGGTAGGAGGATAAGAATCAGAGAATAACCCAGGCAAAATGCCTGGTCCCATCTGAAAAAACTAACTAGAAAACAAAAAGACTTGGGTATGTCTCAAATGGCAGAGCATGTACCCAGTGTAAGGACTAGAGTTTAATCCCTACTACCACAAAAAAGCCCACCTAACTAATAAAATATTCCTTAATTGATATACCAAGAAAGAAGTAAGTAGACTGCAAGTATGTTGGAAATTTCTGTGCACTTTCAGTTCAGAGAATGCTCAATGCATTTGTTGCCACTCATGCTTTCTTCCTTCACTTGAGTGGAGAGTCTATGCCAGGGTGTCCAGTTTTTCTGTGTTCAATATCTGATGCAGATTTCCCTTTCTTCATTGGTCACGTGGTTCTTTGAGTAAAATACAATGTTGTCTTATAAGCCAGGTGTTTCTTTCACATTATGTTTATGTCATACTCCACATCTCAAAAACAAAAATGAATGATTTTTAGCATAGAGGATTTTTCTCTTTTCTGGATTAAACAATTTAAGCAATGTATTGTAAGTACTGTGTGTGAACGAGCATGTTGTAAATATTGCATGTAAATTCTTGTATGTGAGTCGCTTATTGTCTTTCCATAGACTATTTTGTGTACCCCCACTTTATTTCTACATGGTTGAGTTTCAGTGCCATAATTTTTTCAGACAGGAAAATTGAAGCCTACCAGAATAAAGCCTCTTGCCTGAGGTTCACATGTAAAATATGATATGGTTGGAACTGGTCTGTTGATACCCTATGCAATACATAGGCTGCCTAAAACTTTGTGCTAATATTTGCTTTTCCTTCAAATATATCAAGGCCAGATCCACACAGCTCCTCTTCCTCTATGATAGACTAATTCTAGCCCTGAGTGGTGGCTCTTCCTATTAAATTGTTAACTAGGGACAATACAATCGGAAACAGGCTTCTTGAAAGGATACAAACCTTGCTCACTCTGTCTTGCTTTCTTTAGAAAATGACTTTTTCTAGTAGTTGCCTTTCAAGTAGCACACTGGACTTAAAACTTCTTGAGCTCAGAGATGCTCTCCTGAGGACACATTCTTTATTTTAATTGAAGTCTTCATCATTGGCTGGCTTCCAAGTGGTCTACCAGATGTCTTTGTCTTTACTATAGCTGGAGTGGATTATGATGTTCCACTTCGTTTTTCCAATTTGCTGTATGGTGCTGGCAGCCAGATTTCTTTAGCAAACCATACTTGAAAGGCCAAATTCACGAAGGAGATGGCAACATGCAAGCCTTAGAAGATGTTTTCTCATGTACTCCTGGGCAAGCTGTACACACGCTAGCACACAAGTGTCTCACCTTTTGTTTCAATGGTTAAGCCTGGATTTGCATGTGTTTTCCCCAAATTGATCCTTCAAGGACTAAATAATCCTTCCAATTGAGATCTCAAGAAATCTCTTTTCACAGAAAGCCGCCATTCTCTTCTTGGAAATTTGCAGTAAAATTCTTACTGTCTTTTTCTGTGCTTTTCCTCTTATTCTTTATCCCTTGGTTTGCTTAACACCTAGAAACTGATTATATATAGTATGTGAATAGGAACAGGGCAGTGCCTGTCTATCTGAAGGGTCCACTTTTTAAAGCCAACACAGACTTGATTCTTACTTATGGCTGCATGTGCAGCTTCTAGAACAGTTTCTGGCATTTAGTAAAAGTTAAAAAAAATTATTTGTTGAACCAATTAACTTACAGTCAAGCATCAACTGAGTAGCTAAAGCATTGTGGGGAATTTGGTTATTTCTTAGTTGTTACACTCATTTAAGAGTCTACATGATCTTTGCCCTTAACTTAAGTGGGGTATTATGAGACAATTCATTTTACTTTTGTTCCATAGAGAAGCAAACCAATTAAATGTATAGTAAACCAAATGAGAATTTTTTACTTTATTGGAGTATGGGGGGTATCCAAGGGCTCCTGGGACCTGTCACTAATGTGGGGACTCAAATCTCCATCTCATAGTCAGGTTTTCCTAGCCTGAGGTGATGGTGTTACTACAGTGTTAGGCTGCCTTTTCCACAAAAACACAAACAAAACTATACTGAAGAAAAACAATCAAAGCAACCCCCCACTGTCCACTGGCTGGCGGGAGCAGCAGGACTGATGTGTGAAGGAAGGGGCTGGAACAGGAGGTGGCAATTTCCTAACAAAGTATATTGCTTGAACAGTTTTATTTAGTGTGAAAAAATAAAAAGAGGAGGCCCTCATACTGAAGATTTATTTGGAAGTTCTGGGCAGATTAACTTTTGGTAAGAGTCAGAACTAAAAACTTTATTGGGAATGCTACATGCACTCCAAAGACCAACCAGAGAATTTAAGTTAGATGTGATTAGTATGAAGAAACTTACATTTATTGTACTCTTATGTATAATTGATCACATCAAAGGCCTTTTGTAACTATAAAAGAGACAGCCCATTAAATTGTTTTACCCTGAGGATTATACAAATTTGCAGATATCGGGTTGGATTACCAGCCTATTGGTTTCCTAGCAATGGTAAATCATTAAGTTGCTTATTTTTATTCACACATTCTTCTTGTTATTTATTATTAATAAAATAGCTCCGCCCAGTTTTCACTTTATTTCTAACCATCCCAACCAATCATTTCTCTCTTTACCACCAGCAAATGATTGGATTGTTGCTGGTGGTTCCACAGGTCACCTTTGAAGGAACTTAAAACAGGGGAAAATATATTTGGCAAGAACATAGCTGCATTCCTTAGTCCCAGGCAGGGAGTCTATAGAAAAAGTCAGAGGCCATCTTATCTTTGGATTTGAGTAGAGAGGTCATGGCATCCTTGACATTATTTTGTGCAAATTAGTTGAGCTCATTTTCCATCTTTCCATTATCCAGATAAGAATGTGCATGGAGAGTTAAAGGTTAAGTTATGAATATTACCTGGCACATAGAGGACAAGCAAATTGGCTCCTATGCTTATGCTAGCAAAGGCTGTTAAGGTTGGTTGCCAGTCCTTATTTATTTCACATAGCCCAGAGAGAACATAAGCTTGAACTCTGCCTCTAGATTCAGGAGGGTACAGCTGTGACCCACAGCCTGCATCACAGAGTGACTGAGCCTAATTTGTCACTGTCTGATCCCTTGATTTAGGTTTTTCATTTAGAGAAATGCACATGGCAGATCACAATCATTAAAAAATGTTAGCCATAATCAGATGGTTGTGTGGACATGTAGAACTTCTTGAGTTAAGCAGCTCCCATTTTTTTTTCTAGGCCCCATAATGTGCACCCACCTTTACATTTTACCAGCCCTTGAAGGAACTTTAGGATGTGCCCACTGCCAGAGACACTATCATGATCTACCTTTCCTTTGTCCCCAGAACAATCTGTACACTGAGCTGATTTTTGCTTTGCACCAAATCAATTCCACTTAGAATTTTCACTGGAGAGGTCAGAAGGTGTGTGTGTATCTATTAATCTAGGGTTCTGTCATCCTATTGCAATGAGAGAGAGAGAAAGAGAGAGATTGTGTGTTAACTAAGTGGAATTCCATTTTTTAAATGAAGTCTTTCAATTAGTATTAAACATTTTTTAAACAATCAAGATATTAAAGAAGATATTAAGGCAAGAAAGAAGTTAATGAGCCTATGGAGAAAGTAACTTCTAAAGATCGTTTTGTGCTTGGGATGGTAATTGCTTTATGACATTTTGATGTCATTACAACATGAAATTAGAAAGGAAAATGTTTCCAGAGTGTTTCTTTGGATACCCCGTTAGGAAGCTATTAAAAGGCAAGATTGTGCTGGCAAAATGATTTCAGTGTGTGCCTTTGGATACCTGTGTAGGAAAATATCATGAACTAAGGCTACAATGCAAAATGATTCCAGTGTGTGTCTCTAAGAACATGCTTGTTCCAATAGTTCCATGTCCAGTGAAAGATTAAACATATAAGCAAGAATGTAAAAGAGGAATTGGTGGAGATTAGGCTCAATTATGATGTCAAAATGAAATGAGACACTTATAAGCATCAGGATTGAACTTCAACCCTCCTGAACCAAACCCTGTTCACGAGATGCTGAGATTATCTACTTTGCTCATAATAAAAAAGAAGTCTTTTGGTGAATCAAGAAAAAGCTGTTATATGCATTAAGAAGGTGCAAAACAATGAGAAGAAAGGTTAGTTTGCAGGTGAAATTTTAAGTCTGCATAAATACAAGGAAACAAACCCTGTTTCTTTAGAAAATTGCAAGAAGTCAAAATTAATATTTCAGGCAGTAATATCGAGATACTCTTTTGAAATCACATTCAGAAATTATAAGTGATAACCTACAATAAGAATGATTTTTTTAAATCCCTGAAACACACCCAAGAATCACAATAGGCACGCACCAATATTCTAAGGCTCTCTTGTGATTGCTCCTATTTCCCCCAGATGTTGCCTCCTGCTGTGTAATCTTCTCATCCAAAGAGGCCCCAAGAAGTGAAACATCTGGGATGCTCCATTATAGGAGTCAGTGTCAGAGAAAAAGAGGGTAAAAATAACTGATGTTCTTCTCTGTCAGTCTATAAAACCACACTTACTTTTCAAATGTTTGCCAGGAGGTCAGTGTTTTGTAAAATGCAACCAATTTAAAAAGTCTTCCTTGGTCTATACCTCTCATACTTATCAGTGCTTCATTTGAACTCACAGCTGTGTTGCCTTTTGTGTGTGTTCTTTATGTATTTGTATGTCCAGAAATATGTATATATGTGTCTAGGTATGTATGCAATGATAGCTTCACAACCATAGTGGCTTTAAATACAGTTGTTATAGCCTGAAATTAAAAAAAAAGAAATTGGTTAAGATTAATCTCACTCATCAAAAACACAGTGGGGAGGTTGGTTCTCCGTGGCTCCTGACAGCAGAGTGCCAATAGAACCATTAGGCACCATGCCTCCCCTCAGGGTACCTTAAACATTTTTCCCAAATCCTATATTCTTGTCACAATCGTGTGATGAGGTATGTAAAGCACATTATTACACAAAAGAGAAATGATCTACAGGGAGAGTATGTGGGCTATAGTCTTTCCACGTCAACCATCCTGGGACAAGGAGACCTGGACATGTACTTACTGTACTTCTCCCATCTTTGGCCCAATTCTATTTTGTCTTCAAAGCAAATGCTGTGGTTTTTGTTTACTTGAATATGTATCCAAATAAAGAAAATGAGTCCAGTTCTGTTTCAATCTATTGTCATCTTCTGCATAATATTTCAGCCAATGACTGGTTATGTCTCCTGATATTCTACCTATCTAACTTAGTGTAAGGACAGTGTTTCCCCAAATGTGAATTCCGTGAATAGCACATTTCTCAGAGGGTATTCCCCTTCATTAAGTTATATAGATTTACAATGTACATAACTTGGTCTATTTGTTGATTTTAGGCTTATTACTAGCTGCTTGGCGATTCACTTATACTTATAAGGGGGGAAATTCCCCCTTCAAGATATATTCATGAGTTTTTTTCCAATTACATATACCCCTTATACCTTGTTCAGTAATTCCATTAAAACCTTCAGTGGAGTTTGAGTTTCACTCATTTGCTATGTATGTATTTCATGAGCTCCTCAGAGAAAGTAGTACTTTAACCAACCACTCAGTATTATTTATTAAGGTTATTATATGCATATGCACTGCCACTTACTTTTGAAGAGTAAATATTTGTGCTAATTATATCAGTGTCATCCACTGTGCTAATTATATCAATATCAACATGTTGATATTGATATAATTAATTAGCACAAAGATTTACTCTTCAAAAATACATGGCGGTGTCTCTGATTCCTTTGCCGTGAGGGGACCATGAGAGAAGTACTGTTCTACAGCACTGTATTTAGACTCTGATAGGCAATCAGCTTTATTAATTACCTAATACTGTAGGTGGCCTTAGACAAGTAAAATGTTTTTTTATTTCCAGGTTTCCTGGGTATTGGATGCTAAGATGAAAAGCTTTTTGAGTAGCTATCTTCCAACATTCTACATGGTGATTAACTCACTAAATACAAAGCTGCTCCTAATTAACACTAAAGACACTAACAGATAACAGAGAGGTAGGTAGGATGAATTAAAGTGTTAAAAAAAGAGAGAAAATAATTCTCCTAAATTAAATATTGTTATTCAATAATATTCACCTTAGGAGGTTTTAAAAGGTAAAACTACCTGGTAATAAGAATCAGATAGAGCCAGGTGCTCTATCTGATGGGCTCATCTCTGTAATTCTAGCTCGTCAGGAGGCTGAGATCTAAAGATTTTAATTCGAAGCCAGCCAAGGCAGGTAAGTCCATGAGATTCTTATCTCCAATAAACTACCATAAAGCTGGAAGTAGAGCTGTGGCTCAAGTGGTAGAGCACTAGCTTTGAGCAAAAGAAGAAGCTCAGAGATAGTACCCAGGCCTGGAGTTCAAGCCCCAGAAAAAAAAAGACATAGATAGATAGATATAGATCTATAGCCTATATATAAAGATACATAAGGATATATAAAGACACTAAGGAAGGAGTAAAGATTCGTGTAATTGATAAGCAACTAGAGATAATCATTCTGTAATACGTGCTGGGTAATCATATTAATAATCATTGTAGGTGTTTGCATTTGTTGTTTTTCCTCAGTGTCCACCTTCGGGCTTTCCATGTATCATTTTACTTAATGCTCACAACTATGAGGCATGGTTATTATTCCTGTTTCATAGATGAGGCTCAAGAAGCACGAAACATCTGTCCTAGTACGCAGCTGGTGCCTGGAACAGCCTAGAATGGCAGTCAAGCCTTTACTCCACCATACTTGGTGGCCTTCCTAGTGTATGTAACCCAGGAGGAGTGACCCAGAGGCATTTGAGAAGTGGATCCTTCCCCTTACTTCATTAGGCAGGAAAGAAAAGGTGCCACAAAGTCCACTTCCCTCCAAAAAGGCTGCCTAGAAGAAGCATAAAACTCAATCATGTCATAACCACAAAGTCAGCAAAAGTAAAGCTTAAGTACAACCAAGTCCATTTCTCCTGTACTCATAATCTGATAAATGAAAAGCAGTTTTTTTCTGAAACAAATTTTAGGAGATAATTAAAACATCAATCCTCCAACATTTTACTTGAAATGTCCTGATGATAGGCTGTTAGAAAAACAGATTTTCATTTTTTGAGTCAAATCTTTGAGATGCTCTAGACTTGACACATGGGGAAAACTAAAGACCAAGTGACTAGCCAAAGTAGAGAGAGTGCGAGAGAGAGCGCGAGAGAGAGCGTGCCAGGCCTTTGCGTTCCCACTGCACCACTGCGGGTTCTTTCTTTCATTTCACATGGCCTCTGTGGCACTTGTGCAGAATTAGAATGGGTTACTCTCCCTAAATTTATAACAAAACTTCAGAAATGTTCTTACATTCTTGATTCAATTAGATGAAAAAAGTAATGAATTTCCCTTGAATGCAAGAATGCGTCATTCATCGGTTTGGCCACCATTTCTAAGTCTTTGAATGGTTCAACTACTACCATGGAAAGCTTCCTAAGTGAAAAAAGACAAGACAAAAACATAAACTACAACAAATATAAAAATATATATGGTTTGATATCACCTTTATTTGTGACACCATTTTTAGCTCTTAAAAAAATTTGAATACTGGTTCTCATCACTCTGGCTAACTCTTGGTAGAGCTAGAGAGATAGTACAAATATAGATAAGGAAAAACAGAGAGAATAACTGGGCACTGACAGCACATACCTGTAATCCTAGCTTCTCAGGAGGCTGAGATCCCAGTGTGAAGCCATCCCAGGCAGACAAATCCAAGAGACTTTTATTCTAGTTAATCAGCAAAAAAGCAGGCTAGAAGCATGCCTCAAGCACACCAGCTTTGTGAGGGGAAAGGTAGTTTGCTGGCACAAGAGCCACATTCTGTTTTGTTTTGTTTTTTCCCAGAGGTGGATAGTCATACCCTTTTTCATCAGTTTCTCAGGCCAGTAGTAAATGTTCAGTGCTTGATGCCCTCAAATATGGTGATGTCTGTCTCCTACAAAATCAGCACCTTCTACATCAGAGGACACATTTCCTTTCTTCTCATGTGGTCCCATCTCAGACTATTTTGGTTTGCTCCTCTCAGAGCCTTGAGTCTGGCTTTTCACATCCTAATAGTTGTCTCTCCCACTGTTCCTTCTTTTCCCACCTCATCTAGTGTTTTGTATTGAAGAATCACCCTTTGGGTCCTACCTTTGCCTCTCCACCTTCCTCCGCCTTCTTGCTTCTCTTCATTTCCTTACATATGCCCATCTCCAATTTAGAGAACATTTTCAACGAATATGTGTTTTTATTTCTCTCCCATGGAGTTAGCAGCAAAAATGGTCATCATCAGAGTCAGCACTTAAAAGTGCTTTTCATCTTCAAAGAACTCCTGAATTAGATGAGGCCCCTAAGGTTGGGCTCGAATCTGAGGCTCCTCTGGACAGGTGGTAAAATGCATTAATTAACCTATACATGCTTTGTTTCAAGTAAGATTCAGATAGATTTATCACTCCCTTTGATTCACTTTGACCAGTTTCATCCTTCTTTCTTCAAAAGCAATAGTCCATGACATATCTTTCTGGGGGAAGCATGTACTTCAAAGGGGGGTACATCTTTGGGGTGGAAAGTTCTCTGTTTCATGCCTTTGACACCTCCAACACTCTTTAATTCAGTCCTGTAGGGAAGCAGACCATTCAGAACCTTCACTCACCTGGTTTATGCCTTTCTTCCTACATCCTTCGTGTCATTGAATTTCTCAGGAACAATTTCAGCCCTTGTTCTTCCATGTTTCTATAGAACCTCTCATTTAGAGATCCTTCCTCCTTCTTCCATCTTTATTTCAAGCCTTCTTCTTGCAGCAAGTCTTTACCTTCAGTGTTTTAAACAAGGCTTCCCTCCTCATATTCCTTTCCATCTCTATGGCACTCTAGAGATTCTTCTTCCTCCCCACCCTCTTCACTCCCTTTTCTTTCTTTTACTTCTTATTTGCATTCTTTCTTCCTCTCCCTTTTTCTTCCTCTTCCTTATCCTTCATTTTCTCCTCTCATCCTTTTTTCCTTCTGAATTTAGTCCTCTTGTCAGTTAAGCAACAACTCCCTCCCCCCACAAAATCAGACAAGGATTTAAACATCAAATTGAGACTAAAATTTTGAAAAGAATTCACACATTAATGTGTGACAAGACATGAGCCATTAATAAAACACTGAGCATGTTATGCATTCCCAGAGAAAATCACATCTCCTCTAGATCCCATTTCTCTAATATGATCCATACTAGTAGGATTTTCCAATTTAATTTAAACCTGTAGGTATGATAATTAGAACATGAGTCTCAGTGTATTCATTTGTATATAAATATGATAACCTCCTCAATTTTGGAAAATGATTACATTAGAGAATGTACATAAGACCCAGCATGGGTTTCCTACCCTCATCCTCTCTGTTTCTTTGTTGGGACTGCCATTTGAGCTCGTGGCCTTTGCCACGAATTACACCCCACGCCCTCTGCTTTAGTTATCTCTCAAGTAGTGTCTCACATTTTCTTCCAGCTTGGTCCAGACTGTAGTCCTTCTACTTCACTGCCTTTGTTGCTGAAATGATAGGCCAATCTAGCATGGTTTTCATATACATAGCAGTTATATAGAAAATGTAATTCCCATGTGAGGATTGTGAAACAAGCAAGGTCAAACACTGTGCTGGGCACTTAAACTTTCAATTCCTCACTTACCACAGTGGGGAAAGGAGGAGTTACCCATGCCTCATATATATTACAATAAGTATATCTCTTCATGTTCTGTGGAATGCCTTTCAGCTTAAGTAGCTGAAGTAGAATCTTCCCAGGCCTCACAAATAATGCTTATAAGTAGTTACCAAAAGGACCCTGCTCATAATATCCTTTCCTGGAAAAGCATCCAAGGGTGAGCCACTTCCACAAATAGGACCAGGAAAATTCTCATGGTGCTCAAGCACTTGTTTTCAGGGGGTTAGTGGGTCAACTACTGGTCCCTTTTCCCAGTGGAAATGTGCAAACTGTCCCATGGGCCACAGAGCTAAAGAAGTGTTGATGTGGTGTGTGGGAAAGATCATAGAGCTGGAAGAGAGACCTGAATGCTCCTCGTTCTGCACCAGCCTGGTGAGACCCAGAGAAAACTACTCTACCTGCTTGAAGAGAAGAATTATTCCCAGGCTCACTGTATTTCAGAATCAACTGGGGAGTCACAAAAATTATCAATGCTTGGGCCCCTCCCTAGAGTTTCTGATTCAATCACTTTGGACTGGAGCCCAGGAATTAGTAATTTTCAAAAGCTTGCCAGGTGATTCTCACATGCAGCCAGTGTTGAAACCATTTGGTTAGATGACATTTCATCATTGTCTAAGTTATCTGTTATTCCCTAAATGATAGGATTGAAATTTTACCTTGAATCGAGATACTGGGCTGTGAGGGGATATTTCATTTTCATAAGGCCTTTGCCAGATCTTCTTCGGTGGAAAGTTAATACTGATTTGTGTGTCTGACAAGTTGTTATCACACACCTACTATGTGTAGTTGCTTGAAGACGCCAATGAACTGCTTGATTCATGAGAGCTCAGTTGCTTGGAAGAGCAAAAGTCTCCCTTCATCAAATTCACTCCATCCTCTGGGACATAGTCAGAAGCTTCGAGTACTTTTCCATCTGGAAAAGCCACTGGGGAGGATGCCTTTGTGGCTGTAGCAGATGAGGAATTTGGCTGACCTCCCTATCTCTGCAGATAACTGCCCAGGGACTGTGTGAGAACCATCCTGCTTTGCACCCCAGCTTCGTTCTTCCTACTTCAAGTCACCCCACAGTTCCAGGACACACAGAGAACCTTAATCAGATCACTAAAGCAATGCTAGACATTGGCTTTGGTGTTGACTCCTGAGAGAGGAAAAATACTCTGAAGTACTCAAAAGATTTGCATCTGAATAAGAGGTAATATTGCAATTATTCAGACATGTTTAAACACATACCTCCTAAATCCAAATATGTATTCATAGCCCACCTCTTTCTAAAAAAGATTTAAGGCTAAGGATAAAAATTTGGCTGGATAACAAATCAGATTTCCTTTAGGCAGAGGCTAGGTTTCTGAGCCACTCTACAAAACTTTCTAGAAAAACAACCCTCTGTTTCCATTTGCTATATGTCTATGTCCCTTTCTAAACTCTGCTTGTGGTGCTAATTTTTCCTTCTGGGGCTCTCACTGTCTCTACCTCCCAGGCACTTTTGAGGGCCATCTATTATATTGCAGTGGGAAGACAACTTATATTCAGGAAAGTAGGAATAGGAAGGTGTGTGAAATAAAACATAGACATAGAGCATGGAATCAAAAAGGAAGAGGCAGACTCAGAAAATCTTCTTGTCCTTGACTCCAGGATAAAGAAGTCCTCTTCTCTCTAGCAAGCCAACAGTTATTGACAGTAAGAAGTTTGAAGCATTATTTTCACATTAAAAAAGCCATAGCTCTTTATTAGTATGTTGCATTAATTAATTGTAGGATGCTACATTAACATAAATGCAGAAGTCACACAAATTATCAAGACAATACCTGATCATCAAATACTTCCAATGTATTTCTTGTTTACAAGGGGTCACTTATAGGCACACCAACAAACCCTCACCCTAAGTTACCAACCACTCTGTTCTGCCTCACAAGAGGGGTATTTGTTGAAGTGTGGCAACTAGTAAAAGTTTATTCATCTCACTTTACAGATGAAGAATCTGACCCTAGGCTTGGAGGTTCATGCCTATAATCCTAGCACTCAAGAGACAGAGACTGGAGAATACTGAATTGGAGGTTAGCCTAGTCATTAGCAGTATCTTGTCTCAATGACAAAAACAAAATCAGATAAACACAGTAACAACAGAAAAGATAGTTCCTCCCCATTCTCACCATCAGTAAAAACGAGATCTGAAATGCAGACATTCTATCATTTTCCAAAGAGCAAGTGGCTAGTCAGTAGCAAAGCTGGGTCTGGTGTATGTCCAGTGCTCTGCCAGAACATAAGGAACATCCCCAGTGCATGTAACTATGAACTTGAGTTGGAGTCCTGGAACTGGAATCAGGAAACACATGCACCTATTACCTGGGGCCTTGAATTTGTGTGTGACCTTCCCAGGCCTCAGTTTTTAGCTGAATGTAAATGACCTGTTTCTAAGGTCTCTTCTAAGAAAGTCACTCCAGTGCTTGGTACTTGCCCTGTTTGATTGTTCTAGGTGACTCTAGAATACTCCCTGAAGCTGGCAATGACATGAATAACAAAGACAATGCTTACCTCATGCATGTGTGTCTGATAAAGTATGGAAAACTCTTAACATTTTCAATCTTTATGTGTATATTGGTCTGATTTCTCTAACTGAGCTAACTGATCTCTGAAAACACAATGTATAGAGTATATCAGCTCTTTTGTATCAGTGAGAGTAGTAATAACTATTTGTTTCCTGAATAAATCCTTATTCTTGTTGATTCCTTGGAGGGGGAGTACAGTGAGGTTCAAAAGATTTACCACGTTATTCAGCCAATCCACAGCTAAAAAGGACAGTCAGCCCTGCCTAGCCATCTTTTCAAAATCTGTGGATTCAACTGTGAATGAAAAGGATTTTTTAAAATTGCATTTGTGGTCAACATGAATAGCCTCATTCACGTCTCATGCTTTTCCAAACAGTACAGTACAACAACTACATTTCTACAGCATTTAGATCATATGAGGCATTACAAATAATCTAGAGATGATTTCAAGTGTATAAGGCACAGGTAAGTGATATCCCAACAGTGTGCCATTTGAAATAAGGGACTTGAGTACCCTTTGGATTTGGGCACCCACAGGAGTACTGGAACCAATTCTCAAGGGTAGCAAGGGATGATTTTATACTTGAATCTCTTTTGCTTCAGATTGGGGGCTGAAAGTTATTTAGAGTCATTTATCTACATAATGAATGAGAGCAATAACGCAAATTGAAGTCATTGGAGGGAAGAATGATTTAGATTTCATAGACTAGGTCATTTTGTAGGAAGATACTCCCCAAATTTTCTATACTTAGTAAGGCTGAATTTTCTTATACATTTTAAATCATATTTTTGTTATCTTTAAATAGTTGTTTATGAGTTCAATGCATGTGGATTGGTGTCTGTGGTTTCATCATTATTCCCCATCCCTCCTCTCAATTTTCTTAATTTCACAGGATATGCATTGACTATTATGATTGCACATTATCCATTTTTTAACTTGTGAAAAGATCTATCTCTATCCTTAAGCAAATATAGTTTCTTTTCATTTGAGCTCTTCTGAAATCCCAAGAAAATTCTTTTGGAAGAGACTGAAAATAATCAATAAAACGAAAGCTATACTCTTGTAGATCTAATCCCAGTCTTGTTACCATGTTTTCCCACCAAAGAAATTTTTCTGTTCTACCAAATTCCTTCCTATAGCAGTCAGTAGTTCTTCCCCCCTCTTCCTTTCCAGTGGGTCAAGTACAAAACCATGTATCTAGCATTTGGCCCAATCTTCTACCAAAGATCAAAGGAGGTAGGGGCTTCATAAACACATTGCCTTAAAGGAGTAGGAATGATTCACCCTGCATTTGTGTTCTTTTACCTCCAGGTCACTGAGGGTTTCATTGGAAGCAAGAGCTTCAAGTATGGAAGAAGAACACAACTCAGTCTACATGAACACTTTCTGGCTCAACCTCATAAGCAAACTCATTGCATTCATTGACCTATGATGTCTCCACAGGCTTTCACTTGGCCTGAGTCATCTTAGCCTCTTTGAATCCAGAAGTAAAGATCCCCATAATTCCTGACATTGTGCCTTCTAAAGCGGACCAACTCCTCTGTGCCCTGATAGAATGTTCCCTGACTAAAGAAGATTCCTATTTAGCACCTTCCCTTTATGTGTCTGCAAAAATTTTCCCCATCCTTTACCTGCCTGACATTCAAAAATGAAATGAACCCTCTCCCATTGAAGACAGGCTCAGTCAGCTGGCTTCCCCCAAGGGCCACAAAATACAACCAGACTGCAGATGCTGCTAAGGGAACACCACCATTGCAAAGGAGGAGAGGACATGGTGCATCCAAAACTCACTTGGCTGAGTCAGCTGACAGGGCTCTCAGCCAATGCCAGATGAAGGGGAGTTTTATGACAGTGACTCTTGGCAAGTAAAGATCAGACTGAGCTTGTCAGTTCATTGCACTGACACTGAACTTCAAGCAAAGAGAATCATAGCATTGGGTCTTTACAGCTGCCTTGTAAATGGTGTTGACTGCAAAAGAGGCCCTGTGGTCACACGGAGCAGCAGGTCAGCTAATGGACAGTGTAGATCATCCCTGAATCACGTCTGCTCTGTGTTGAAGTGTCCTGCTGAGGTTTCAGCAAAATATGTCATGATTCTGGGGGGTCCACCTGGTGTAGAGGAAAGTACAAAGTCAAGCTTTGTATAGGAAAGATTACATGCTGGCTGTATTTCCTAATGGGCCTCCTTCGCAGAATGCCTTTTGCTTCTTGCACTGGCACTATTGGTAATCCCAAACACAATTTAGTGCCCAGTCTCTAACAGGTTCATAGCTCCATAAGTGAAGAAGTCTTTAGGAAATGTAGCTTACAGGGCCCCCTAACTCCATCCACCTGCTAACTTAAGTTTACAAGTGTTTCATTAACCTCAGCAAAAGGCTTAATTCACTGTGGTTAATGAGATTGGATAAAAAATGGGCAAACGAAGCTGCTTTTCTCATATAAGCTCTTCCCTACCATATCAGACCTTGGAATTAGAAGCCAGAATTTCAGAGTCACCACCAAATGATAAGATGGAATTTCTATGGAGGCTAACACAAATGCTGAATGAGATGGGTCATTTCTCCAGGGACCACTGGAGGCCTAGGTCAAATGGCAGAGAAGCCTCTGAGCTCACATGCGTTGCTCCAAGGACAGCCCTTTGAACAAGAACCTCTTGATGTCTTTTATCATGTCACATGCAGGGCTGTTAATCTGAAATAAGAATCTGTCTCACAACTGGGTTACTTCCAAATTATCATGATAGTTAACAGTTCTCACAATTATTTGGCATGAGGCTTGCTTGACCTTCTTCTTTTGGCCCTTCCCCACCTCCTCAGCATAGACTGTGTCTGCAGTGAGTGCCAAGTGCAAGCTCATGTTTTAAGCAGTACTAATTGGAAGTGAACGTCTTATAAATAATCCATGGCCATGGCCTATACTCAGCAAATGCAACCCAACAGGGTACATCCTGAGTGGTTCAACAGGAAAACTGATGACATCGGGACCTTTTGGTACCCATACAAATAAATGGGTGTAGACATAAGTAGGGTCAGCCTTTGCCTGGCTTTTCTTCAGTATTGCTCCTAGGTTAGACTGAGTTCCAATAAAATATGAGGAATTCAGGTACAGCTGGCTTTCTTGACTTTCTGCTCCTTGCTTTCTCTCTTTTCTTTCTCTAGGAAAAATGAACAGGATGAGAGGAAAAGAACTTGGCATTCCACTGTAACCTCTCTGTACGTCAGTTTGATAATAAAAATTTGAGAAAAAAAAAAAAAAAGAAAAGAAAAGAAAAAAAAAGTAATAATAACACCTTTATAATATAAACTTTATGGTTCTATGAATAAAACTGACAAGTACAAAATTTGATCCATAAAATAAGTGATATACTTATGTTAATTTGCCTTTTTAAAGATATTAGGTGTTGCTCCATTTTTGACAAGATATCTATTCATGCTAGAGACATGTTGAAAAACACTATATTTTCTCTCAATAAGGAAAATCACTTTAACCACTATCATGCTTATTCTGTCTCAATAAAAAAATCAATCATCAAAAAAAAAAAAAAAAAAAAGAACTTGGCATTCATTTTTTTTAAGGGAGGGGCAAAGCAGGTCTGAGTAATTGGAATCAATTAACTTAAGTGAAAATTTCTGAAGCTGTATTTCATTTGAGTGTTTGGCATTTTCAAGAGAAGGTTGTAATTATGTTGCTTGGAAAAATAATTGGTGGTTTGGAGCCACACAGATGTAGAGTGCCCCTGAAAAGATCTGCATTTTCTGAGTGATAGGAAATGTGGTGATTTTTAGGACTCGTGCCCCAAATTCCTTTTATACTTATTTTGTCTATTGCATCTGTTCTTTGGAAACCACAAGAGCTTAGCTTAGTTCTGCAGTGTTGCTCAGAGAGTAGGGTGGGGGAGCTGGAGCTGAATTTTCCATATTCATGCCCTCAAATAGACCCTCCCAGGTCCCTTGTGGGTCGGAAAGAGAAACTCAAGCCCAGTACAATAACACACACTTCTGGGGTCTCCATGCTCCTTAAATCTATTTTTAAAAGCTTGCCTTAGTAAATTATATATAACATATAGCACATCATGAATGTGTACAAAATGATGAAATGGAATCACTTCGAGCCATGAATGTCATTCAGTTCCTTCTTTAATACACGTTTGGGTCAAGAGTGAATCCTATATTCTTCCCTTCAGAGATTGGCCTCCTCTCCTGTAGGGGTCAGTCCTGCTACAACCTGGACCATTAGGTTCCCTGAACACTGTCCCTTTAGGCTAAAAGATGTTTCTTCTGCAGTGAGAATCTGTGTGCATGTAGAAAACACGTTTGCCAGCCTATTCTTGTCTACTTAGGTATCTTCCCCATGAATCCATGAATATGATTTCTTCAGTCTACATCTTAAGCGTGAGGAATGTGTGGGGAAGGTTAAAATTGAGTTCCACAGGGGGCAGGGAATATGGCCTAGTGGTAAAGTGCTTGCCTCGCATACATGAAGCCCTGGGTTTGATTCCTCAGCACCATATATATAGAAAAGCCAGAAGTAGCACTGAGGTTCAAGTGGTAGAGTTCTAATCTTAAGCAAAAAGAAGCCAGGAACAGTGGTCAGGCCCTGAGTTCAAGCTCCAGGACTGGCAAAAAAAGAAAAAAGAAAAAGAAGAAGAAGAAAGTAGATGCTTTTGTTGGTTTGTTACATATGCATTGCATCCTCCAAAGGTCCTGGAAGTTTCTCTATAGAGTTATGCTTTAAGCAGGGCTACCACTCTTATAGAGTCACTAGTTACTTGAAGATAGGGAGCTATAGAGTTCCATGTTTCTTATTCTTCTTGGCAGTCGATAACAGTCCAAGCCCACATCATGAGACATCAGTCAGGGAGTAAACTTTCTGTGCTTAGACATTTTCTGGGAAATGAAGTAAGAGAACATCCTCAACTGAAGTTTAATAGGACTAGTTTGCAAGTTAGGAAGGAGGCTTTAAGATGCCTTAAGGACTCTTTGAGAAAGCTCATAAACCCAGTCTCAAAAATCAGCCTAAACTGATAGAAACATTGGGACCAGAAAAGGGTACCATACCTATGTCCTCTTTTCTTTCACAACTTGTTTAAAGATGATGAAGCAGTGAGGTGCCCAGCAGAGAAAAAAACCTGGCAAAAGCAATACAAGCATCTAGAATGGCAGCACCATTCTTACTTCAGTCTCTTTCTTTTAGAGAAATCAGAGCCCTCTCAGGTTCTGCTCCCTAGCCACAGAGCACAAATATAAATAAATCCAGCACACTGAGCAGGCAGTGCCAGTGAACTCAGCAAGGTCATCAACATTTGTTTATTAACCTTAGAAGCAAAAGACTACATGGCAATATCAAAAGTAAAAGAAAATGTATGCATCCTGCAATACTCTGGCTAAGTTCCAGAGCATATTCTTAAATTCCTTTTTCTTTTTCTTTCTTTCTTTTTTTTTTTTTTTGATGATGGAGAAGATGGGGCCTAAATTTCATTAGCTAAAATCTTTGAAAGTATCATTCATATTCAGTTTTGGGAAATAAAGAATTTTTCTTTTAATGGTAAATCTGCATTTCATCGGAAAGATGGAACATGACATCCCTGGCTTAGTTATTCTCCTGAGAAGGCGGCCCTTGTTTAGGATATAGACAAAGACAACAGCCAGTGTAATTCAGGCACAAGATAGTGAGTGCATATAAACCTATGAACCTGAAGCCTCAAACAATGTAGCTTCTATTCTAAGTGGTGGAAATTTTATTTAGCTAACCTTTTAAAGTCATTTCATTGTTCTATTGTTTTTGTATAACAATTATAAAAATAGGACCACTCACAAATAGCAGAAATAGTTCAGAATGACTGAAAAACTTTTGTTATATTTTTGGCAGTGTAGGCCCAATAGGTCAGAATCATTGGTTATGAGCAGGTATGTCAAAACCAAGTTTAAGTTCTTAAGTAATGGGCAATGAGAAAGAACTGAATATTGCATGCTATTATAAACAGAATATTACACCATTAAAACATTGTAATAACAATGCAATACATTTGTATAGTTAGAATAAATAACAAAATTAATATTTGTGTCTACTAGTATTTATGTATTTATCATAAAGTCATTGTAAGGCACTTTTTTATGGCTAGACATGGTGGCACATGCCTCAAATTCCAACTATTCAGGAGGCATAGATAGAAAGATGTGTGCCAAAATCAGACCCAGAAAAAACATTCAAGACCCTCTTAAAAAAAACTAAAAGAAAAATAATGAAAACTCCAGCTCCAGCAAAAATGAGAAGTACCATTAGTATATAAACTTATGGTTAATACTTTATCATTAATATAATAAAAATTATAGACCATTGTTTAATATTGCCTCTTTTCAGATTGCAAATGTAAGAATGTTTGCTGTTGTAAAGTGTAAGTAAGCCAGATAAGTATCATAGATTCATGCCTATAATCCTAGCTATTCAGGAAGCAGAGATTTAGGAAGATCATTATTTAAAACCAGCTCAGGCAAAAAGTTCTTGAGATTCCATGACAACCAATAAAAAGTGGGGTACATTGATGCGCATTGTTTACCCCAACTATGCAGGAAGTATAAATAGGAAGGTGATCCTCCAAGCTGACCTAGACACAAATTCAACACCCCTATTTGAGAAATAACTAAAAGCAACATGGCCTGGGGTAATGGATCAAGTGGTAAAGCAAGGCCCTCAGTTCAAAATCTAGTATTAACAAAAACAACAGTATAACTGAAGCCACACTAAAGCAGGTGGAAATGCTAAGCAATGGAAGGTCACCTTAGACACAGGTATGTCAAAAACAATTCTAACTAGCTCTTTTCTAAACCCTCATCATGAAGGAAAAGAGGATCTTCAGCAAATGTTGATTCCTTCAGCTCCAAGACATAGCAAGAAGAAGATAACGGGAGCAAAGATGTGATTAGAGCTGGATATTTTCACACAAGACATCCAGATAATACAGACAAAGAAATTAGCAATGGAATATGGTCCCAGATTGCATCTTCCAGCCCTTCTGTATTGAGGAAGGACTCTGTGACCTTGTGGACACAAGTCCCACAACCTCTTCTTCTGTGTTCTGTGGCTAGCTTAGAGATCACATAATAAAGATGGGAGGAGCCTGGATCCCTGAAGGACTTCATGGTACAGAGTCACACTGTTGTTCAAATCACCTAAAGCCTGAAATGAGAAGGACAATACATCCTTATTCTGTTAAGGTGCTGAAATTGTAAGGATGTTCATTTGAGCTGTAAGAACAAGTTACTCTAGTGCAGTATTCTCACTCTGAATCCTTGAGATGTTTCAATAGTTTCTGGCCTAAAATGCTAAAAAGAATGTAAGCAGTACTTAATACAAGTCAAGGGATATTTGTCTTGTGTGTCATGTGCTATCCAATGAACAACTCAATTGAATACAATCATCACCTCCCAAGTTATTACACAGTCTGCTTCTAGTATTCCTTACATAGGTGTGTGTGTGTGTGTGTGTGTGTGTGTGTGTGTGTGTGTGTGTGATTGTAGTGATTTTAGTAGAAAGAATCCTTGGTTTGGTCAAAATTTCAGGCATATGGAAGGCAGGACTCACCAGAGGAGCTGTTTGGACTCATCAGAGGGGCTGTTTGGAAAGTTTTAATTTCTCTCTGAGAAATATTGTGGGGTTTTTTTCCTGAATTTAAATTTAGGATCAGTCCAGAGGCATCAGTGTGCAGAATTGGAGAGGGTATCAAAGCACTCTTTTTTTCTGCCTTTCTGTAAGCAATTGTCTAAAAATTCTTTTCCAGAACAGTTAAGATCAAAGCCAGATTATTGGCCAGTGGATGCTGTGTCCATGGCAGAAATAGGAAACTTGAGCTTCAGCAGTGAAAATGCCACCTACCACTCAAAAACCACCATGTCTGGCACTGAAACCAGAACAAGCTTGCATTCAGACCATTCAAAGTGCCACGTACATTCGGTTCTGTGCCTGAGCAAGGCGGCTCCCAAGACAGATGGGGCGCAGTGTTTGAAAACCCAGTATTATTTAAATGAAACAAGAATTCCATTGCTCTCCATTCCTCTGAACAATGAAGACTTCACACCCAAGCAATTCTATCAGAGGAACTGTCTCTGTCTCCATCTGCAGCATTGGGCTCATAAATAAATACTCTTTAGATCAAGTTATCGGCCTGATGTTGCTTAGAGAAACAGAGACTCTAATGATCAAGTTGGTGCAGCATGGGGCCATTATCATCTTCCTTTGAGACCTGCTGTTGGAGGGAGAAGTGTACAATAGGCAGCAATATGACTTTAAGAAAGTATTAACATGCCTAAGATGACTTGCAATTGTCAGCCTTGTGGGTTGTTGTGGGGGACATTGGAAGAAATCAAGGAACATTTCCAGGAGATTACAGATATCACAGGGGAAATTGTTAGTTAGCACTGTGCACACAGAGCGGACTTTAGACACCTGCAAAAATCAGAATCATTACATAAAAGAAAAAAAGAAAAGATCAAAGAAAGCTAGGATGCTGTAATTGTAACAGTGATCTCTCCTCTCGTTGCCTCTCTACTATTCCAAACCCGAATCTCCCTGGAGCCAGGTTCCCTTACTGACTGGGCGTCCCAGCTCCATTCGGGTTGCTGTATTGGCTGAGCAACTTGATGAAATGGTCTGCAAGTGATTTGGTTTCTAAGCCTTAGGAAAAGCAGCCAGGCAGACAAAGAACATGGCAGAGGGAATCAACTTGGCATTCCTCTCAGAAAGCCATTCCCACATCTTATTCCTGCCAATCTTGACCTTTGCTCCTCTCTGTCCCCTTCCTCTAGGACTTGGAATGGAGACACTGAAGTCCGTTCATTACTGGGAGGAAGTTTGTTTAGGGGGACAAAAGAGGAACCTGAATCTCCAGTGGGCCACCCTGGACAGTCATCATGAGGTTTTCTCTCTGCTGTAAAAACAGTGTCTAGTAGGTGACATGAGCAGAAGTGACAGGTTCTTACAGTACCCAAACTGTGACCACCCAGAAGTTCATGTGTACAACCCTGAATCTACCAAAGGGAAAAACTTTGAAACATTTTTAAAATGCAGGTGCACAAATTACTCATGCCAGGAGCGGCAGTGGCACTTTGTAATAAAATCTTATGTTTATTTTCCACTGTTGAATACACATACCTTAGTGTTCCCAGAGAGAGAAGCCTTCGATGCTATCCAATGAACAGTTTGCAGATGGATTAAATACATGTACCAATGAAATAAAACGTGCAGATTTGGGGCTTTTTGCTTCCTACCTTTGCTTTAGGCCCCAGAGCTCCCCAATGATGACATGGGAGGTTTGTACAAAGATCTGAAGTCGAGAAGGATTAGTGTAAAGAGTCAAAAAGGAAAAGGACACAAATGAAAATGCTTCTGCATGAGCCTGAAAACCCAAACTTAGCAATGAGGAATTCTAGCTTTGGAGTCTGTGACAAATGGTGGAAAGTGAGGGAAATTTCCTGTCGGTTTACAATAGGCAAAACAATGGGCACAAGTGTAGAGTCAATGGACTTCTGGCTCTAAAGGAGACTTGAAGGGCAGGTTGGGGTGGGGAGGTAATAAAGGTATTGATTGCTAATATTTATTCTAGAGCATGCAGTTCACAGAGGCAAATCTCCACATTTCCTTCCAAGCACCCACTTATTTTAGTGGAAATACATTTCAAGCCTACTAGTTGCATTATCCTATTAACCAGTCTGGTAGAGAGCCACCCAACTCTGCAAAACAGGTAATCGGATGTTGAAAGTAGTTTCAACTCTGATATAACTACTTTCAACATCCCATGTGTATCTGTAGTTTCTACTATTGATGATGTTCGTGTATCACCTTCTTGTGATTGTATCTACACTATCTCTGTAATCTTATCTGAGTGTATGGGAAACAGTGTGTACTGGTATTAGAATTAGGAAATTCAAAGGGAATACCAAAATTGAGAGACAAAGGGTAAAATACGAGAAACAACAACAAAAGCAATACTTGCAAAACTGTTTGGTGTAAGTGAACTGAACACCTCAGGGGGGGACAGGGGGAGGGGGGAGGGGGGTATGAGGGACAAGGTAACAAACAGTACAAGAAATGTAACCAATGCCTAACGTGTGAAACTGTAACCTCTCTGTACATCAGTTTTATAATAAAAACTTAAAAACAAAAACAAAAACAAAAAAACAAAAAAAAAAACAGGTAATCGGAGTCCACTGGACTAATTATCTAGTGGAGTTCACCAGCCATACAACATGCCGAAGCATTATATGATATATTCAGACAAGCTGCTCCATGGAGCAAAGGGAGGGGCCCGTCTGGTGAGGGGAGAGATGATGAAGGAAAAATGCGTGAACCAGTGTTAAAGGAAGGTAGAGTCCTAAGAGGATGGGAAGGCTCCCATTGTGCTATGCAGGCTTTGTTTCTTTTTTGTTGTTGTTGTTTATGTGGTACTGAGGAATTGAACCCAGGACCTCATGCATGCTAGGCAAGCACTCTACCACAAAGCCATATTCTCAGCCTGGTCAGGCTTTGAGTAAGAGAAGAGGAGGCAAGAATTCTGCTGCCAGGTTGTGCTCTGCTGGCACCCAGGAGCACAACCCTATTTACTAGGTCCAACCAGCTTTTCCTCTGAGCCCTTGAGCAGCTATGAGACCTGAAAATGAAAATTTCAGAAGACATGTTGATTAAATACCACATAGACATGTACTTGCACACACATACATACACACACACACACAAATCACACACATACATACTGGATTCAGCTGAATATGCTTCTACCTACCCACTGCCACTGAGTCTGGGCTGAGCTGCCCACACAGTTGAGCATTGAGGGCAGCAGATTCTAGCCTGCTGTGCAATGAGTTAACATTCTGGTAAGTCTATTATCTTAGGGAAGAAGGAAAAAAGAGAGCAGGAAAGGAATCTCTCCGTGTCAGAAATCCTAACAAGGATGCACAATGGCTAGCTTTCCCCAGTTTGATCACAGAATTTGCATCGGCCACAAAGGGAAACACCACTTCCCTTCTATCCAAAGCTTTCAATCTGCCCTGATTCTTCAGCCCTCCTAGGAGGCCCGTGGAGGAGGCACCAAACATCATCTTCACAGGTATTACATACAGGGGGTGGGGTGTACGGAAAGGAGAGGTTGGCCTCATTGTCCTCTAGTTCTATCCTAGAAGGGACAAAAACAAAAGCAGAGTACAGGGAAGCTCCCCCCCCCACCCCCCACACACACTGATTTGCCCTCTGCACTGAGCCTCCAGTTCTCTCGCCTCTGTGTGCTGTCCCCACCCCCCTTTAAATCAAGTCATTGGCATGTGCAGATTGATCAGCAGTGGTGTGTGGCATGCTCGACAGACGGATCAACTGTGACATGTGTACAGCTGGGCAAACCTGGCACATAGGTGTTTCAGCTGGTGTCAGGAGCTAGCCATCCATCAGCAGCCATCTTGTTGTGTTTGTTTGCTTAACCATCCTCAGGTGTGTGTGTGTGTGTGTGTGTGTGTGTGTGTGTGTGTGTGTGTGAAGAGACAGAGAGAAGCATTTCTATCCCTCTCTTTACTGATTTATCCTGAGGTTTCAAATCTTCTTTCCCATTCTAAGCACTCTGGGCCATATTAGGTTCTATTTTTGCACCCCCTCTTCAACTGCAATGAGCTTTGCTTTGGCATCTGAGCGACCACCTGCCGTATGCTCTTTAGTTCCTGTTTGTTGTAAAACTTGCTCTGGGTCTTAGGTATCTTCACAGCTCATTCTGTGGAAGAGAAAGCAGCATTTCAGTCTTAAGGTAACTCCCAGTAGGTAGCCAGCTTCCTCCAGATGGAACTCTGCCCTGCTGTAGCCTCTGTGAAGATGAGCTGCCTCTGGCTTTAGCATTTTTTTTCTGTGTCTAACAGGCACCAGCCTTGAGAACAACTATCTTGGAGGAGGGAGGAAGAGTCTAGGCTGAACACTGCCATGCAAGGAAAGGAGCCATTTTACAACCTTCCCAAATGTTCAACTATGAACTCAAGATACTCTTTGTTGTGGCCCTTCCAGCAGGTGTAAATATGAGGGGAAAAGAAATGAAGTGACTGCTGAAAGACAGGAGAACATGACTTAATCAGCCCAAATTGATGAGTAAAAGGTAGCTGCCCCCAGAAAGAAATCAATGGAAGAAAAGGACCACTGGTCTATAGCCTACCTACACTTGTATCTGCCCAAGACCACCCAGAGTACTTCCTACCCCTCTTCTCAAGCCTTACTCAAAAGGCTAAATTAGGCTGTCATTTAACCATTCTGGGGAAATCTAGCTTCTTACCTTGAATTAATAGAAACAGGACAACTATTGTAACAGACAATTTCAAATCTCCTAGGATTAGCACAATAAAAGTTTCTTTCTCCCCTGCACAAAGGCAAATATGGGTATTCCTCTTCTTCCAGCTTTTCTGAGTGGTCCTTCTACAAGCCATAACTTTTCTCCATATTAAGATGGTTTCAGCTTTAACCCCAGGGCCTCCCCAATGGCTGTAGAGCAGAAGGGAATGTGAAGAAGGCACATTAGGCTCTGCCATCTTGGTCTGAAGAGCCCCTTGCTACTTTTGAACATATATCATCAGCCACACTCACACTAGGCCCCAGGTAAAGATGAGTTAGGGAGGACAATCACAGAGCCTTGGGAGTTGGCTCTGCCATAGTGCTTCACCCCTATATTATAGCCACAACCCCAACCAAAATGAAAGGAACAACAACAAAAATTAATTGGCTCCTATGAGTAATCACTAGAAATGTCCCTATGTACCTACCCACATACTTACCTGCCCTGAATCTTGTCTTTTATGCTTCAAATCCCAACCATCATTTGCACTTATCCTGGTCCTGCATAGCCTGTCCCACCATCTCTTCCTCTTCCTATCTCTTACTGAACTTCAGAATAGGACCAGTTTTCCTTTGTATTTTTTGTTATTGAGAACTCTTCTAGTTTTTAGGTTTACTCTACTGGTTCTTGCCTTGGGTATTAGAAAACTACATCCCATTGAGTGCAGATTCAAATTCTAATTTTATAAGAGTTTAAAATTAAATGTATTGGTGGCAATAGAGATGTGATTATATATTTTGATTTTAAAGGAAAATTTTCTCAGGAATTTACTGCATCTGAAAGCTCAGGTTGTTAAACAGCAAGTTTTGTGTAGCTGGGTAAGATCTCATTCATGAATTTAAAGAAGTGGAGGTGCTGGTGGCTATAATAGAAGGAGCATTTCTTTTAGGGAAATGTCCCAACCTTCTTGCTTACACAACAAACCATTTTTACTCTCATTAATATTTTCTTTATGAATTACTAAATGCCCACACACACACTTAAGAAGTTACCTGGATGTCATGGATAGAATCAGCACAGTGACGTTTCCTTAATGTTTATAAGCCTCCAAAAACTGAAAGTGCCCTTGTTATTAATTGTTCAATCATTCACACACACACACACACACACACACACACACACATACATACACACGGAACCAGTGTAAACACCAAGGAGATAAAAGTGGGTAGATGTGGCCTTTGACTTGTATCATAAAAAGAATGATAGAAATGAACACAAAGAGTTATAATTGTATGTAAACTCTTTTTCCTTTGTTCAAGGTACCAGAATGGTACATAATGAAAATTAGCTCTGTTTAGAAGATAAGAGATGGGAAAATATTTTGTTTCATGGAGAATATGACCCTCGAGTTGGGGGGAGATGAGATGTCAATTTTTCTATAAACAAGGTGATGTGGTAAGAATCTAGTCTACAAAAATGACATTGCAAAGAAAGAGAGGCAGAAATTGGTATGTATAATGAAAAAAATGTACCCATAAAGTTGGAGCTTAGAGAGTGTAGGTGGCCATATATTGGGAGTGGAGAGACACTAGCAAAACCAGCTTAAGGTAAAACAGAGATTCCTGGCTGCCACAGCTCAGAATCTGAGAAAACTCCTCTTCTGAGGAGTTCTTTCTATGAAGAGAAATCTGTCAGTTTACTTCATATCATCCTGGGTTGCTAGGCTTTCTGCCTTCTACCCCCACCCCCACTGCTTTCATCATTCTGGAAATCCCTTTCCATTCTGTACCTTTGCAATCCTCTATGCTACTTTCTCTGTGTCCCAAACATTGCCAATGCTCTCAAACACTCCAGTCCACATCCATCCTAGTCATGACACCTATAATCACACATGTTAATATTGAATCTAGACTCTAGTTCCTATGGAATTAGCTCCAAGACACTTGGCTGACCCCTTTCTATTATTTGTGCTCTGAGAAGTTTTTGTCTGCAGAAGATTTCAAATTCTTTGATGGAGTAGGGTGAATTATCATCTACAAATTGTGCCTTTCACCACACTCAGCGGAGTGCTGGCCACATAGAAACTTTTAAATGCATACTTATTGATTAGCTCAAAGGAGGAACATTTGTGAGGTTACTTGGGCTTACTTACACTAGAATTACTTTTTCAGTTGTTAGAATTCAGAAACCAGGAGGCCCCCATCCAAGGTCTGCAAGGTCAGCTGTCTGGAGGAACAGTCTGAATGTTTAATAAGAGCCTCAGAAGGTCTTTATGAACATCAATTCTTAGATTTGAAAATCAACTCCTAGGTCATGAATAGACAAAGTCTAATTGGGAAGGGTCACGGGGTAATAATTTAGGTTTTGTGGATCAAATATAGTCTGTGCTGCATAGTCTTCTTTCATTTCCAACCATTGGAAAATATTTAAAAAAATAAAAGAACAGGCCATCAACCTTTGGCAAAATGGAGGGGCTTATCTGCCTCCTCAGAGACGGAAGAGATATGAAATTTGGTGGTTTGCTGAATGGAAGATGCACTAATATTCTATGGAGGGAGCTGGGCCGGCTTGCTACAGCTTTCTCCTTGTACCTTGGTATCATGTGAACATGCCCAGGCTTCTTGATAGATGTCCTCTGGCCTGCACCATGGGCCAGTTGATGGGACCAACTCTCTTTAGCCGATTGGCATCAGATACTACTCCTAACTTGCCAATACAGTTAAGGAGGTTCTAAAGTTAGAATGGAGCCTGCAGTTCCAAAACACTTACCCACACCCAGCCTGCACCACCAGCAGATTGCTTCTACAGGTCTGAATATCAGCTCTGAATGGCCCCAGGACCCCAAAGTGCAGTCCTTCCACTGGTCTCCATTTCAAAGCTCTACATAGGTTTTTTTCTTTGGAGGAATCCCAAGCCCAACCTACCCTGCAGTACTCACAGGAAGAGCTTGACCATAGTTAAGAGATCACTCTCCTTATTTGGCTCTTTGGTGAAGTGTGAATTTGCACAAGATGATCCAATATATTTTTCCTGTGTGTTCTTTAGTATATTCATGCTGCTTGGTGGATTTTTGACATTTCAGTGGACTGATCTAAGCTGCCCCTGCTAGGGACCTGACCCTGACCTTTACTCTGCCTTTTAAGTGAGAAAAGCCTGAACAAATACACATAGAGTCCTTTGCAGTTCACACCCATGCCCTGACAGCCCTTGGTTATGTGTTGTGCTTCATCCTCCTGAGATTCTGTTGATAAGGGGAGCAAGCCCTCCTTCCCATGTAGTTTGCAAGTAGTTCTGCCTGCAGACTGGAGGTGAACAGGATGACCTCCCGAGTCCATTCAGTCTTGGGATGCTGCGATTTCTTATGAATCCACTTTATGCTTGGGGTTCCTGCACATCAATTAAAAACACGAGAGTTTTTGCCTTTATAGGAGGGAGGAAAATGAACCACAGCCTTCTTCCTACCCGATCCAGACCTCATTTTTCCAAGTCACCACCTTACTCTCATCTGTAAGGCGCTAAATAGCCTGAGACCCAGTTATCTTTGTGCCAATCACTCCCCAGGTGCCTCATCATGGTAATTATGCTCAGTGGGGATGCTCTAGCTGCCCATCTCTGGAGTTAAACTCATTAAGACAGGAGGCAAAGGAATCTCCACAGAGGGTCTCTGTCCTTGGAATGACAGAAGTGTTACCCTTCTTTGGCTACCAGGATTGGGGATTTGGAAGAGTTTTGGGTCCAGTTGTCACAGAGCTGGCTTTAACCTGGATTTGCTGCCCTGATTGGTACTTTAGGGAAGATATTAACTATAAGGTTAGACCAGAGGAAGAGCAGAAACAGAGGGAGACTTACAAAGGTTTTATGAAGTGAAATATGGATTGAAAGAAAAGCACTAGAGTTGCTTATTTCAAATTTGGAATACAATGTACATGTTGATTTTTTTTAACTTAAGAGGAACTTTTCCTCTGTGACATTTCAGAAGCTGGGGTCTTTACCTTGTGCATTATAAAAAGAAAAAGTTGCAAGGACTCATGTAGAGTAGAGATTGGGCTAGAGGCAGGAGGTTATGCAGGGCCTGGGAAGAGCAAGATGGTTCTGCATCAGAGAAAGGAGAAGAAGGGCAAAGACAGTTGTAGAGATGCCCCTGGCTGGAGTATATACAGTAGACTAGAAAATAGAGTTTAGAGTAGAGATTGGGAAGAAGGAAAACAGGAAAGAGCACTAACAGCTAAGGGCCAAAGTGCTAAATGGAACGATAGCATTGGTATGGTTTAGGGAAAACACTTCTTCTAATTGATGAGTGAAAAGGACATAAGTTTTTTTTTTGAAGGAAGTTTTTTTTTTTGTGTTCGCTTCTATTACTGTAACAAAATGCTTGAGATTAATGAACTTAGTAAAAGAAACAGTTTATTCTGGCTCACTATTTTAGAAGCTTCAGTCAACGTTTATCTGGCATCTGGTTTTCAGGCCAGTGATAAGAGAGCACATCTTCGTAGGAGCATGTAGTGAGGCAATCTGCCTGCCGTACCACATCGCTCTCCTTTCAAGGCATACCCCCAATGACTCCAACTAGTCCTCACTTCACTTTCCACCAGCTCCCAAAAGTATCAAGCTGGGACTAAGCCTTTTATACATGGGCCTTGGGGTACATTTTCTAAACCATAAAATCAGAGCTTAAGAAAATCAGAGCCTGGAACACATTTACAAAGAGAAAAGGGGGAAGACAGAGTGAGGGGGAGGGGAGAGGAGGGAATTAGAACATGATGTAAGGTAATCTCTAGTAGAAGATGATTCTGGTACCTCCTAGTTTGATGGAGGGTTGGGTGATATTCCTCTAGAGAAGTAATTCTCTGTCTTATATAATACAATAAAATGTCAAAGGTAATCTGGGCTAAATGGTAGGAGGAAGTGGAATTATGATCACGTAGCATGTATCTTTTCCAGTCAAAAATAATTGTAATAAAATCTACTTCCTATTTGCCTATGCTACGCACCAAAATTATTCCTGTAATATCTTCCTGTGACAATCCCTTGAAGAATCTTTCAGTACTAGGCAATATAAAGACAATAAAAATATTCATTGAAATGATCAAGCAAGCCAGCTGGTGGCTCATGCCTATGAACCTCTAACTACACAGAAGACTGAGATCTGAGGATTGCAGTTCAAAGTCAGGCCAGGCAGGAAAGTCTGTGAGACTTATCTCCAATTAACCATCCAAAAGCTGGCAGTGGATATATGGTTCAAGTGACAGAGTACTAGCCTTGAGCAAAAACTCTCAGAGACATAACCCAAACCCTGAGTTCAAGCCCCAGGACTGGCACGTGCTTGCGTGTGCACACACACACCCACACTCATAAAGAAATGATTGAACATATGATGTGAATTGAAAATCACACATGATAAACCATAAAGTATCATTATAGGCAATATAATGAATCTGTATTGGGGTTCTGTTATTGGGTTCCACTTATTTTTCAAAAAGAAGTGGTCAACAAAACAAAATGAATTAAACAAAACAAAAAACTCATAGATATTTGGGAGTATCTAGAGCTACAAATATCTATGATATTGCAAAAACTAGAGTCTTTGTTCTGATCTGGTTGAGAATTATTTCCTTCTTGCATCATATGATTTCCTTTAAGCCTCTTGAAAGTGTCCCATACTGTTTTTAGCCCACAGAAACCTGTACTGCAATTATTGCAGTCTTGGCTTCTGAGCTTGGTGATTTAGGGTTGAGGCAAGATATTTCAAGGTATTTCTTTCCTCTTTTCTTGATTTAGACAACATTTCAGCCATATTCTTCACAGCCACATATCCTTGATGCAGGCCTTCACCCTGTGGCTCCACCAAGCAACACCTGTATGTTAAAATCAACATTACTTCTTTCAGATGTTCAAGTTCTAGAAGTTTCCTAGAGTTCTAAATCCCTAGCTTGTCTTCTATGGTTGTGTGTGTGTGTGTGTGTGTGTGTGTGTGTGTGTGTTCATGCATATGTTTAACTGTTCCAATACCACTGGAACTAGTACCATGTAAAAGTCACTCTATTAATCAGCATGTTTCTCTAAACAGATTCTGACTCTTTGCATTTATTGCGGTTTGAAGACATAGCATGGATTTTTTTTTTTTTTGCAAATAAAAGCAAGTTAGAAAAGTAATAGTTCAGAGACATTTTGTCAAGGAATCCCAGTACACACACACACACACACACACACACACACACACACACACACACAAAGTTATAGTTCAAATGAATCTTGGCTCCTAGTCCAAGGTACTACTGAAAGGTAATGGAACCTTTAAGAGGTGGAACCTATTTAGAGAAGTTGGGTCATTGGGGAATGTCCTTGAAGGACGTATTAGGAGCCCAGCCCTTTCATTTCTCTCTGCTTCATGGCCAGCATCAGTTGAGTTGGACTCAATGCAATCAAGCAACCATGGACTGAAACCTCTGAGGCCATGAACCAAAATACACTTTTCCTCCTTCCTTTCAAGTTGATTATCTCAGGTATGTTTTCACAGTAATGGAAATCTGACTAGCTCTCTCACAGCACACAATAGGAATGAGAAGTGATGATTCGAGGATCACATTCAATAATTCCATTCAATAAACACTTTCAGAAACACCTTCAATATGCTAGAGACGGTGCATCTGGCTCAGGGAATAGGGAGAAATAAATGAAACTGTTTCCACCCTCATAAAGTAAATAAAAACTAAGTTGAAAGGAATCACAAAGAATTAGGTGAAAGAATACAGATGGTGCGTAACATATTGTAGAAACAAAGGTGTGAAAAAGAGAGTCGAACTGAGGCAGTAGACTTAGACGAATCTGGGTCTAATGAAGGCCTCGGAGAACAACAGAAAGTAGATGCGAGATTCCTCCAAGTGAGCTGGGCTGGGTCAGGTAGCAACTTTCTTAGCCCCATTTCAATGTGTTTTACACATGCAGAAAAAGCCAGAGGCTTCTGTTTGCCCACAAGCACAAAGCTATTCTTGCATGGCATCTTTCTATAACTCCAATGGAAGGACGAAGGGACACACACACACACACACACACACACACACATGCACAACTCATACCCCATCACTGATCACTGGCCTATTTGGGGTTCAGAACTCAAGTTCTGTCCCTTGGGGGATAAAGATCAAGAACACCCTCATGTCCACTAGCTATTCTGTGTTCTTGGGCACGCACCTTATATTGACATTGCTGGTAATTAGAGTTAGCTCGACATGGAAATTGTGTGTATTTATCAAGGACTGAACCAAATAGAATTTACTCTTCAGTACATAGGCACCATAGGTCACCATCTCCATAAAACCCCAGTTTGCTTTGTGTGTAGATTTTCGAGATTTAATTCTTAACTGTGACTTTCTTTACTTTGCGGCTTCCTTTTCCTAATTCAAGGACCTGCTGCATATAATTTTCATAGGCTATTTTTATCACATATTTACATACTTAGGAGTTACTTGTTAAAGAGCCAATTAGAGTAAATAGTGTAATCATGTGTTTATAAGGCTTAATTATAGGCCTGCATGTCTAATGACACCATTATGACATCTAATCTTATTGTAAAATTTCTGCTTAAAATTTCAGGAGAAAATGTGTTTTTCTCTTGAGTTTCAGTGTCCAGAGTGTTTTCACATTTATTTAGCAAATTGCTGAAAAGGAATAGATTTACTTTTAAGATGCAACAAATAGGGATTTTGAAGAGCACACAAGTACATGAATGTTCGATTTTCAACTTATTTTTAGTTTATATGGCTAAAAAGAAAAATAATTAATTTTCTTGAACTTAAATTCACTCCTACCTGAAATCATCACACTGAGCATCAAAATCAAAGTAGCTGGTGTGAGTTTTCCTGTGACCCAGTTTAATAGTTGTGACAGGATCATTCCTTTTGCTTCCCTTAATTCACACTCATTCAGAATTCAGCTTTGCTTTTACAGAAGCCACTGCAACAATTATATACGACCTCCACAACAATAACTAGAGCTGTGTCCATATTCAGAAATCCCATGCTCAGTTTTAGGCACATTCTCAAGGCCCCTAGAGTTCACGATTGGCAGGTGGACTCAGATGTTCTGACCAACTCAGGCATGTGCTGTATATGAATCTGTGTTTTGCTGATTAGTGATTCTCAGACAGCCCCCGTGTTTCCTTCTCATTATGGAATTAGTATTTAACATTCTCTGCACAGGAATGCCAAGTGAAGTCTCATTGCTTCAGTGTCAGGTTCCTGCCACCCTGGCAAAGGCCTTTGTCAAAGCTTATTGACTGAAGGGAATTTGCCCATGTGGCAACATTTAGGGAGAAGGGACAGGAGACAATGTTTTGTGTGTGAGACACTGTAAGAACATGGCCAGTGAAGATGTCACCAGATCTGTGACTGGAGATGACAGCAGCTTATGATGGGATCCTGGCTCTCTTCTACGCTGACAGTGGCCCTCGGTGTAATGTGCCTATCTAATTGCAAAATGTCCAAGCCCACACCTTGGTGAGGGTACAGTGTCATTGTTCCTCATAAAATAGCTGTATAGCTCAGTTGGCTCCTCGGCTCTTCCTTTAAATCACGGCTGCATTATGTCAAATAGAATTTGTCAGCCATCAACCAGCTGAATGCAGAAATTGATCATTATTCCCTAAGAAAGGTTAAAAAAAGCAACAATTAAAAAAGCCATAAGAGAATTTATTAAAGCTAGGAGAAGAATTCTCCAGAATCCTTTCATCAAGTTAACTGGAAGGAGTCAAGGAAAAAATACAGAAATGGTACTTCAGGTCCTTTCATTGATTTGCTCGGAGGCAAAGACCTGGGGAAAAAAAAAACCAACAAAACCCTGATCAATTCAGGGAGGGATCACCTTACCTCTGCTAGATTCTCTGTCAACATCCTCCTGCGAAAAACAGCCTATTAATTACAGCTACATTTGCTGTGAATGACTTTCTTTAATGTTCATTCATTCATTCATTTGTGAATTCATTATTGTGTTTTTCAGCTACAAGGGCATTTGTTCAATCCATACCACTAAGGCTTAGCTGCCTCTGAAAACAGAAACAGAAAAAAAATCACCGTACACTGAATTTTCTTACAGTTGTAGATTGGGGTGTAATATCAATAACTTTAATGGAAGCGGAGTCTGTGCCCTGATAGGAGTCCTGCTGCTCCTCAAATAAATGGCTTGGCTCCACCTCAGCATTTATCTGCCAGGGCTCGGCTTTATCAGGGCACCAACTCAGATTCCATTAATGTTATCTCTTAATTAGCTATGCGATTAACCTGTGTTACTCCTGTGTGATAATGACTGGAAGACAGAACCAGAGAAGTTCAGCTGCCTTATACCCTCTCCAGAAGCCAAATCATTCTGGAAACAGTTCCAGGGGAAAAAATAATAAAATAAAACAAGTAAGTAACCAACCCAAAGCAGTTCTGATTTGGTCTTCCCTTAGATGCAAGGCAAACTTTACACTCATTGGAGGGGGAAGCCATTGGAACTTTAGCGAACATTTATGATACTTGTGATCTTCTATTGCCTTCTGCCAATGACCTCCTTTGATACACATAGCAGGGTTGTAGAATAGATCCTGTCAATATTCCTACTTTACAGAGTAGATAACTGAGATCCAGAGAGGTCAAATAACTCTGTCCCAAGGTCATGCAAACAGGAGATGGCAAGCAAAACAGCCTGGGTACCCAGCCATCTACCTGGGATACTAAGTGCAGAACTCCTCCCTAGGAGCCATCAGAGAGCTGCAAAGGCAGCCCCTGCCTTGGCTGTAAGGTGATGTAGGAGTTCCCAGGTCCTGGTTTCGCTCCTCTCCCTTCCCCCCTGTCCCAACTCCCCCCCCCCCCCCCGCCCCGCCCCGCCATCACATAGGACACCTCTGCAAGCAGAAATGCTCCCAGCACAAGTGGCTGAGAATCGCCCTCTCTGCTTGGCTTTTCTGTCTATAGAAATTTGCTTCTCTTGGAGCTCTCAGGGGAAGCTGAGCTTGTGTTGGTGGATTTGGATGGCCCTGAGCAAAATGTAAAGATGGAAAAGTACCTGGCTGGCCTGCTTTTCCCACTTCCTTTCAGTGTCCTTTGTGTGCTCAAGGGCAGGTCCCCCCTCTCCTCATGCCTCCTCTTTCACAAGAAGGCATGATTGAAGTTATCCAAATTATCAGAAATGTGCTGTCTGAACAAACAAAATTGAAGAGGTCATGACCTTGAGGCTGCCAACAGTAAAGAATGAGTGGAGAGAACAGCTCCCCCTCCTCATTCTTCCCCTTCTCCTCTCTCATAGGGGAAGGTCAGGTAGGGAGGGCAGCAAACTTTTGTACTATAAACCTTTACTGGGGAAAAAAGTCCATTTGTGAAGGCCCCAAAGTTGTGTCATTGCTGTGTCCTATCACTACTCCTGTTTTGAACCCACATAGGGACTCCTGGGATCACCTGATTTCCCCATCTCCCAATCTCTACCACATCCCAGCCTTTGCCTGCTCCCTGCCCCCTTCCAACCTGACCCCCTGCCTCCCGCCAAGAGAGATAGCCCAACAGTGCTTTCAAATAATGTTTACCAGCCCAACCCTTTTTAGAATATTCACTTCCTTTACTTTCTTCTAGAATATTCCCTCCCTTCACACCCTGAGCCATTTCCAAATTCTTGGGCTTCCTGTTAGTCACAATTTTCTTTACTGAGATCATAATACTCCAAGTTCATACATTATAAAGCATAGATGACCAGACAAGAGCTTCCTGCTTGGGGATGAGTGTGTGACTCTTCCATTTTATGGATTGATGCCAGCCCCTCTGCAATTCCTCACCATGCCTAATTAGTGGGTGGAAATGAGCAATACTATATATGACTAGGTTAATGTTATAGCATGATTTCTGCTTAAATGAAATACAAGAATTAGAAGTAATCATAGGGGAGGAGGAGATAAATGGGAGAAAGGGAGTGAGGGTAAATAGTGTCAAAATATTCAATATACATATATGAAAATGGAACCAGATAACTTGAGGGGGATAGATAGGGTTAGAATAGATTAGAGGAGAGGTAGAAGGAGTGACCACTGTATTCCTAAACTGGCATGTTGAATTGAACCCCTTTGTACAAATATAGAAGGAGAAGGAGGAGGAAGAGAAGTAATCATCTTTTGGAGCCACATTTTTAAAATATCAACCTTAAGAAAGAGCTTTTGTTGCTGTCATTCATTTAAGGAAACTCCCAACCATTTTGCCAGGAATTTATCTAACTCTTGAATATCTCTTTGTTGCCTTCTCCTATTCGTGTTCCCAGTCTGAGAAACATTTCTTACAGTCTGTAGTTCATAGCCCTGTGGGCAAATTCAGAAAGCATTGCTTCAGAAGAAGTGAAGGAGGAAGAAGAGCATGATGAAGAAGATTCTCTCTCCATCAAATAGGATCTGAAACAAAAAGCATTTCGGTTCACATTTTTATTCCATTTTAGCAAGAAGTGGGATAGAGAGAGAGGTGGCCACTTCAGACCAATGCTCAAGACAAACCATATTCATTCTTATTCAGCTAATGGAGAATTTTGATTAAGAGAAATGTTGCCAGTCTGATATTTACACAGGGCATTAAAACCCACAAATCTCTAGTGTGTGCATTTTTTTCTCAAAGACTCAAAGAACAGTTTATCATTACAGACTTGCTTTATTTTCAAAATAACGTCTGCCTAGGTAAAAGCATTTGCTCTGAGAGCTTGAGTTTGTTTTGAAGACAACATTAATGACTAATGGTGACTCATCCAATTTTGTGGCTTGGTACAGTAGTTTATATTTATGTGAGACCTTAAAATTCAACTTTGAGCAATGTCCACAGCAGGGAAGAACAATTAGTAAATTCATTAATTGTACTTTTGTGTACACTTTTATTCTCAAGGCTAATTATTTGTTTAAATTATTTTGCCTCTATCCAAAGTGTTACCATATGAAAATCTCTGAGCTTAGATTTCTGGTATGAAGTATCAAGCTTAGATAGTTCAGACATTCTTATGAAATGTGATCAGCTTGCATTTACCAATGACTAGTGCTCGAAGTGGAGGCTGTTATTTAAGCAAATGAGCAGTTGGTTTGGGGAATACAAGTGTAAAATAGTGATTTATGATGCAGCTTATTCTTTCTCCCTGATGTGGACAATGGATAGCTTCCATGTTTGACTTTTAAATATAATCAAACTCTAGTGTATCATAAGTCGGAATCATGCAGTTTTATGCAGAGCAATGCTATAAAAGGAACACAACAGTTGCCAAGCCAATATTCTAGTGTACACAACAGAAGTGAGAGCATTACTCTATGTGGAGAGGGATGAAAACCTCCCCTCTTGTCTCTTTTTTTTCAATCCTCCATGGATCTGGGCTGTAGCTAGATGAACCAGCTGCCACTGGAGCAGATTCCCTTCTGTTCACAGCTCCAGGTGTGCAGCCTGAAAAGAGATTGATGTCTTAGTGTGGACACAACCAGTTTCTTCCACTGGGGAAAGGAGGGCAGAGGAAATCACAGTGGCCAGCCCTTCTTCTCTAGAAGCCTCCCAGTCCTGCCAGCTCAATCCAGAATGCTCATGAGGAGAAAGAGCGTAAGGACCTACTTGGCACCTCTCAAGTCCTGGGGCTTCCCTAGGTGTTTTCGCAGCAGATGCAATCACCACAGCTCCCTGTCATGCAGGCATTATGATTTCCATATTTCAGAAGAGAACATAGATTGGAACAAAGAACTCTATGAATGCCACTCCAATGCTCTTCCATTATACCATGGTGCTCTCCTGACACCTGGAACAGTACTTTGTCATAATAGAATCCTCATTCATTCATTCATTCATCTATTCATCCATTAAGCAAATACTTATGGAAGCCATACCGTAGGCCAGGGAATATGAGTAGATAAATCAGGTAAATATTCTTGACTTCAAAGCTGTTAGTGACAAGCAGATAACTGTATCCCATTGCAGCAAATATTTAGGAATAAATGAGTTTTGTGGCCTTATCACCATCTCATGACCACATGTGTGTTCCTTCAGTGACAATGTTCTCTCCCAAGTAAAAGAAAGATGAGATTATGTATCAAGCCCCAAGAAAGAGAAAGGCAAGAAGCCTGTGGCTCTACTACTGCCTCTGTTTATATTGGGGCTACATTCTACAAGGTGGCAGAGGTAGGTATGGATTCATTCTCTCCTGTGAGCAGGCAGGACCCTAGCAGGAAGCTAATACCTAATACCCGGAAGAGGGAGCAGGGAAACATTCTGCCATCACCCAGGCAGAAAGAGCTTCCCTTGAGCCAAGTGGACCAGGGAAGAAATGCTGCCATTCCCAAATATGAGGCAGGACAGGCGTGTTCTTTTTTTTCAGGCTGAAAATATAGAGAAAGAAGATCTGTCCGTTACTCCACAGGGGCTGGTTTATTTTTTAAATGTTTGTGTTCAGAGTCTGGTCACAGTCTCCAATGTGTTCTGATCATCACAGGAGCTACAGATGGGAAGGACCTATGAGGTCATCTAGCAGAGCACTACCTGTGGAGGCTTCATCTCCACACAATGCTTTTGGAGCACTTTCTCCAGCGAGTGGAGATGTCCCAGAGGTCTATGCTCCCGCCCTGTCCCTTAGGAGCCAATTCCAAAATCCACACGCAGTACATTTCCCTCTAAAGATGCAGCCTGGGTGGGGGTCTATTTTTAATTATCCAAAGCACTGAACAGAAGCCTGGTGTCATAAAAAAATTGCTGAGGGCCCTCTCCTCCTTCTCCCCACGGTGCCTTCCCACCCTGCAAGGCTTCGCTCTCGATCAGGAGGCCCCAGCCCTGTGGCAGTTTCAGAGGACCTGGGGAGGTGCCAGGTGTCGAGACTGACACAGCTCAGCAGGGTGCTCCATGGGTCTCGGGTTGGCCAATCATCCCCAGCACATGCAACCAGGGAAATAATTCTCTAAGCAAAGCTGCCATTCACACAGCCGTACAGAAGGCTTATTTCTGATTCCAATCTGCCTGCTTTACACTATCCCAGGCTTACAGTAATCATCCCCAGGCTCAAAGATTTAGCTCCAAGATGTTCGTCACAGCATTGTTTATGGTTCTGAAAAACTCAAACTCTTATGTTCTTGCCCTGTTGTAGAAAACTGATTCAATAAATCATGAACAAACCATATAATCTGAAGAACATAAGAAAACCGCTAAAAATAATACATCAAAAGAGAGCTAATGATATGTTTACACCTACAAGCAGAATATCCCTTATCCAAAATACTTGGGATCAGGAGCATTTGTTATTTGGAATATTATTGAATTGTGGGATATCCACATCTATTTAATGACCTATCTTAGGGATAGGACCCACATTTAAATATAAAATTTGTTTATCTTTTACATATACCTTATAAACACTTGGCCTGAAGATCCTTTTATCCTTTTACTGTGACTTCTCCATGAGGTCAACTGTGGTATTTTCCATTTGTGGCATCTTATAAAAAAAAGTTTTATAATTTTACAATGCTTTGGATTTGGGGATTAGAGATGCTCAATCTATACCATGATGTGAAAAAGAAGGGTTATAAATAGTCAACAACACACATCTATTCTGAACATAATTTTCCAAAATACAAGCCTGAAGAGAATATTGATATCTCTTAGTAAAGAATTGCTATTTTTCACCCTTCTCTACAATGAGTATTTGTAATATTGGCTGTTGAATGTGGAAATATTACTTTAAAACAGCAGATGCCCCTTCCTTTTGAATTGCTTCCTTTCATCACCATAAGGACTCCTATCATCAGAGGAAGAAATGGAAAGACAATTTGCCCCTCTCTCCTAAGCCAGCCGCCAGTAGCCTGGGTGTGAGCTTGTCTCTGGGAGTGCTAAGCAGATGACAAGGACAAGCTGTGATTCGATACCACAGTCATTCCAGTATTAATTTACTAAATGGGCCTCTGGAAGCTTGAAAGGGTGAATGTCCTTCCCACTGCAGATAATATGAGGGCCAAGGAGTTTCACACTCACCCAAGGAAGCAAGAAAACTGGTCCAGTTTTTTTTTTTTTTTTGCTACAGCAAACCAATATTGCAAGCCAGTAAGCATCTGAGTGAATTTCTATGTGCAGCCAGTGTTGTCTATTTTCTCTAAAGAGGGGAAACAGATCCAATAGTCCAAATATCCTCTTTGTACATACATGTAATACTGGCTGAACCAGGATAGGATGCTGAGACTAATTTTTACTTCCTCTTCCTTCTATCTTCGCTTGTCAGCCTTCCACTCATCCTTCCTGGTCTAGCCCAGGAAGAGCCTTGCTAATGATGTCTCTATCTTTTCCCTGTACAGAATGCTCTCCCCTCTCTTAAAATGTCCCTTAGACTTAATCTCATTGTTGCATTTTCTGTATTCAATGATTGTGAGTCTGGCCCTCTTACTAGATTTTAGGGAAAAATTGTATCTACATTTGTATTTCTAGTTGCTGGTATATTGTAACCATGTGATAAGAAATTCAATTTTTTAAGACATTACAGAGATATAACCTGTCAGTGTTTACAGATAGGAGGTGGCAGAAGAGGTTCCATGTGCCTGACTACGACATGGTGCTTAAGTGTCCTGGAGTTGTTCACACTGTAAAAGATGGCCCAGAGACAGAAATCTCTTTCCTGCCACTGTAGACAGGTAGACAGGTGATATGAAAAGGTTGAATCTTTCCATTCAGAAACAGTCTGAGACATAAGGCATTAGGAGTAAGACAGTGTGGATATGTGGTCATGTGACATTCTTGAAAAGACAGAGCCTTGGTGATAAATACACCAAAATTTGAATTTCAACTCTGCAACTTAACATAACCTTTAGGTACACATTAAAGTTCTCAGTTGTCATTCTTCTAAGCTAAGATTAATAGTTAATTTACAGGGTTGTTGACATCATTAAAGATCATAATGATACATCTTCTTATCACATAGTAGGTTCTCACTGAATGATAATTCTCATGATTATATTTCCTTGACTCTATAAATGATACATCAAAATCACCTACATATTCTCCTTTATGTAACATCTGAGGAGACAAGAATCTATGAAAGGCTCCATTGACCTTCAAGTGGAGGAGCTATCAGAACTCTGGGCCCTCAATGTCAGATGAATGAGATTAACATGGTACATTATTTTTCCCATTCTTAAAATATAGAGAAAAGAGGATTTCACTAATGATAGAATGCTGTTTTTACCCTCAGGAGGCTAGAGCAGGAAGCAGATGACTTCTTTGAATAGAATTATGGCAGCAGGGTGACCTAGAATTCCAGAAAGAAGCCTTAGGCAGGTACAGTGTCACTGCTCATCAGCATATAGAATAGTCTGGGAGGCCATAGCCACAGGTCTGGGGCATTGGATAAGCCACCAGGACAGAGTAACACATAGATCACAGACATGAAGATTGACACTTGGGCAATGCCTTCCCTCTCCAGACCTGGAGCACTAAGTCAGTCAGGATACTGGCAGAACTCACTTGGTATCTACTTTTTCTGCATCAGACTTGTCCCATCAATTATCTTTAATGTGTAGGTGAAAGAGTAGCTGCAAAAACTTGGAGCAAGAGTAGGACAAGAATCTTTCTTAGACAGAAGAGCAAACATGCCTCTCTTTCCCCACTTCCAAACCAGACTGGTGGAGGGACCTCTCACTTTTGCTCTGTGTTTGAACAGATGACCTTGTGGTCATCATCCTGATATTCTATGACTGGTATAGCTGCTGCCACTCCTAAATCACTTTTTATTGATGATTTGCCCTTCACAGGAACAAAGGCACTATTGTGTTTCATGCATGTTTCCTAATAGTCCATTTATTTACAGTTTTCCCTGCTAGATTGTAAACACAGACACCATGTCTGTACTCAGAGTGCCTGGTTTGTCATAGGCAGTCAACAATATCAACTGAATGAATGAATGATGAAACAACTTCCTAAATTGAAAACATACCATTAATATCACTGAGTTGTAATTATTATTTGTTAGACAATGAGTGCACATTTTCTTTTTTTTTTCCATTCAGATGCACGTACTCATGTACCTACTTGTACATAGTCAGCTGTAGGACCAAGAATTTAGGAAGTATTCAATGAAACAAATACTTATTAAACACCAATTAGTTGCCACATACTTTCTCTAAGCACTTAGGATACATCAGTGAACAAAACAACAAATAATATGCACTCCAATACATCATGCTAATTTAATACTTTATAAACCTGCCACTCAGCTTCAGCAATGATCTCATATACTCTGTATTTAGAGTTAGACTCCTTAAAATTCTGTTTTGAATCAGACATTTCTGGCAGTAGAGTTGATCACGGAATCTTGAAAAGCAGACCCATTGGGAGATGATTTGCCCTTCACTGGAGCAGAGACAGCGACTTTCTGCTGAGGACATTGATTATAAACTTCCCTGGGGCATCTCTCTGCTAAACCAAGGGACACACCCCTTGACTTTCAATGTTCTCTTCCGAAGTGAGCATAAACAATGGATTCCCCTTTTTTAAAAACCTATATTCTTGACTTTATTAAAACAGGGCTGGAAAAAAAGGAAGGCTGAGGTCACCTGCTTTTTCCTCCATTTAACAAGGGAATACAGCTCCTATAAACCCCATCTTGCACTTCTCATTTGGCTTTTAAAGAAATAGATAGAATCACAAACTTTCCCCATCTCCTAGCTGAACTGCCTGCATTTCCTTGTAACTGGCCCAACCACTAAATTGCTTTCAGAGCGTCAGTTTGTTTTGTGTATAGATGAACATTCTACTCTACTCTTGAGTGAAAAGGTAATCCTAGTCACTCACACTTTACATTATAGCATGAGTCAAAAGGAAGATGGGATAGATGAAAGATCATAGACAGTCTGTGACTATTTTTTATTACGTATTTTTATTACGTATCTGGGAAATGGATTCAAAAGTATCTGGTTTATCACTCACTGAGAAATTATTCAAAAGTTCTACCCTGTTCTTGGCAAGTTAGTAGTGTGTTTTCCCATGTAGAGTCAAGTCATGAAGGATTTGTGGTTAGTAAAGTGTTCAGTAAGCAAAGGTACTGTAGACAAAAGAAAGGAATGTTGTTCCTGCCTTTAGGGAGAAAGTTACACTTTTATTGAGGAAAGAAGATTTAAATACAAGTTAAATATCTCTTAACTGAAATGTTCAGAACCATAGGTGTTATGGATTTCTCCAGATTTGGGGATACAAACACACACACACACGGTGATGCATTGGGAATAAAATTCAAGTCTAAACATGAGATACTTTTATGTTTCACATATACTTTATACACATACCCTAACAGCAATTTCATTGAAAATTTCTAGTGACCTAGGTCCCCTCACATGATGTGAGGTGTGAAATTTTACATATGTGGCATCATATTGGTGGCCCCAAAGTTTCAGATCTTAGAATATTTTGGAGTTTGGATTTTTCAGATTAGAGATTCTTAGACTGTCATTGAATACGCAATACCGAAAGATAATTCTAAAAGTAGAGGTAGTTGAGGACATTGGGAAAGAGAATGGAGGGCGAAGGGAAGCTACAGGTTTCTCAGGGCAGATGGGACTTTGGCCACACTTGGAAAATGGAGGAGGCTGGATTGGAATTCGTTTTCAAGAAGACAAGCAATGATGTGGTCCACAGGAGATTGTAATAGGGAGAGTAGCAAAGCCATCCAGCCTGCCAAGGCTGGACCCTGTGAACAAAGAATGGGAAGTAAGTTTAGGAAAGAGAGTTTTAAGTCAAACCATGATTGTTAATAAATGCTAGGCTGAAGGGTGTAGATTTCATCTGTAGTTCATGAAAGGCTATTGACAAGTCATGAAGGAAGGAGACACACAAGGAAAGCAACCACAGAAACATTTGATAGACAACAGGGTTTTTGATGGGCTAGAAAACAGATAGAAATTTTTAAATTATATCTTTTCTATCTTTAAGTAGTTGCACTAATGAGTTAGCATTAGACAAATCAATTTAAAAGTGCAATGCATCACAGATCAGAGATTTGTTTTTAGTCAGCCAGGAGGAAAAGCTGTTGGAAAGTTTGATTAGAACCATAGCATTATGATGTTGGACATACTAAAGAAATTATGAAAATAAAATCAGATGATTAAATTAAGAATAGGAGAGGCAAAAGATCATACTAGGAAGGGGTAATGACAATCTTCAGAAATACAATATTTGCAATACTCAAAGCTTCCTTTGGTCAAGTACCAAGCCCTTTCAAATCAATAACAGAACAACAACAACAACAAAAAAACTAGAACAAGGAGAAAATAGGAATGCTCAACTTTCCAAAGAAATCAAAATGACTATTAAACATATGTAGTCATGTTTAACCACACAAAGGAATGTAAACTTTTTTAAAAGCAAAAAGCTATTTTTGCTTGTTGACTTGGGTAAATATAATAATGGTTTTTTAATGATAATAGAGTTTAGAAGGAATGTTCATGGGAAAAATTATTTGGTGTAGTCCTTCTAAAGAGAAATTTGGCAATATCAAAAAGCTAGCAAACAAATATATTTACTTACCTTGGGCCCAAGTCTCATGTCTAAGTTGCACATCAAAACTTGACCCAGGGGAAATATGATTGAAAATAAACTTAATGCCCAATAGTAATATCCTGAATGTAAAACGTATGGACCATTATGCAGATATTGGAGCCACTATAGAAAAACCTTTAATGTATAAGAAAATGTGCATAATATGTTAAGTTAAAAAGGCAGATCATAAGCAGCTTGCACAATATGTTCCTAATTTTTAAAATCTGCATGTATAAATCAAATACAATATTCCATCTTTGGATTCTAATTCAAATAAGCAAACTGCAAAAAGACACTTTTGAAGCAGTCGGAAATCCAAACATGAACTAAGAACTAGATGAAACTGAGGGTTTCTTATCCATTTGGCTGAGTATAATAATGATGCTTCAATTATAATCATTGAAAGTTGTTGTTTTAGAAATGCATATTGAATTGATGTCTTACAGAGTGAAATTCTATGATCTCTCAGGTTTGCTTTTCAGTGCTAAAGACTACAGTAAGGCAGTTAACTGAAATAAGAATGACAATGCATTAATAATTATTTATTATATATTTCTATTTTGGAAGTCCCCACAGTGAGTGTTAATTTAAAAAGGAAAGTAAAACTCTCTCATACTTTGAAAATACTGTATCATTATGCTTAGAAAAAAATGGCATGGTATATAACAAAATAATTGTAATGATTTTTGCTGGGTATACTAATACACACTGTGTGTGTGTGTGTGTGTGTGTGTGTGTGTGTGTGTGTCCTAAAGCTGAGACACAGGACCTAGGCACTGTCCCTAAGCTTACATTGTTCAAAGCTAGCTCTTTAGCACTTGAGCCAAGGTTCCACTTCCATGTTTTAGTGGTTAATTGGAGAGTTTCATGAACTTTCCTTCCCAAGCTGACTTCTGGCTATTCTCAGATCTTAGACTCTTGAGTAGCTAGGATTTAAGGTATGAGCCAGCAATGCCCAGCTCTAATATAATGCTTATGTTTAAAATACATTTTATTCTAACAGTAAACATACATTATTTTTGCAATTAAAGAGTATCTCTTGTTTTAAAGTTTCTATGGCAGAAAAGTAAAACTATGGTTTTGTCATGGAAGACATAACAGAGATCATGGCAACAAGAGCTGAGATGGAAGTGAGAGAGAGCGAGAGCAGGAATGAGAGAGAAACACTAAAATCAGTACTCATAGAGGGGTGGTAGGAGAGAGAAGACATGGGAATAAAGTGTCTCAAACTCAGTTAAAAGGGGAATTGAGGTGAGGAAGGAATTACAGAAGCCAGCAACTTGAGCTCAAGTGCCAGGAATTCAATGATATTATACACAACAGCTTTTCACATGTACTTTGGGGGCAATGGTTTTAGAACTTGAAGTTGTTTTATTCTCTCATTCTCTTAATACTCTTAATAGTCTCTCACACTCTTAATGGTCCAGACACTCTTTGAGATGCTGGGAGTCCATTGGTGAAGTAGGGAAGCTTGAGTTAGTCTCACAGACTTAGCAGCAATGGAAGAAAGAGATTAACCCCCAAATCACACAGATGGTCAACTGAAATAACTATTATGAAGGAGAAGGACGTGGTTCCATGAGAACCTGCAACAGCAAGGTTTGATCTAGTTCTGAAGGATTCTGGGAACCTTCCTTAAAAACCTGTTGATCCTAAGGATAAACAGGAGTCAGGTTAAAAAGGAGGACAAAAGAATTTAAAACAAGAGATGAGCTCATACGAAGGCCTTGCTGCAGAGGGCAATGTAATTGTTTGAGAGACCAAGAGAAATAGAATGTCTAGAACAGAAAGCAAACAATAAAGGTCTGAGATAAAGCCAAAGAGGGAGGCTGTGCAGAGATTTCTGGAACATGGTGAGGAATGTTGCTAGTTTCTTTTTCCCCTTTAAGCTGGTAAGTCACCAAAGCTGCTCAGCTGAGGACAATCACTATAGTGAGTAGTACAGATACAGAGTGGTCATGCCAACCTATTGAACTACTGAAGAAGTCCATGCTTTGAACTGAGGCTGTAGTAAGGAGATAGGTAGAAGTGGGCAGGTTAAAGAAATTTTATGCCTCCAGTGGGAAAGGAGAATTGACAAAGGAGATTAAGAAATTCTTGGAGAATTAGGAAGAAGAACAACAGACTATTTATTGTCAAAGGATATATATTTTCCTGCAAGAAGGGAATGGTCAGTGAGGTTGGAGGCTACTGCTCAGAGCTCATTAACTTCAGAAAAATCTAAACCATTGGACTTCACTGGGCAGTTGGAGTTGATTGGTGAGGTATAGGTGAGATTGAATGGTCAAATACTGGCTAAGGTCAGGTGAGAGAAAAGCTAGAAACAGCTCAATACATAGGTGCTTCTGTAAACGAATGAGAGCTCAAAGAATTGTGTAAGCCATGTCTGGGGAAGAAAAGAGATTGGTCAATATAAGACATGGTAGTAGGAGATTCCTCAGAGATAAGAGGAGATGGCATGGAAAGGCCTGTGAAAAACTCATCCAGACAGGAATGATTCTCTGACAAGACATGCAAGAGGTTTGATAGAGTCAAGAAGTTGAGAGAGCTTCTTTCTAATCCCTTTCAGCCTCAGAGAAGAAAAGAGATGGTTTTATTGGTTAAGGATCACTAGGTATTTGTATGTGAAGAGCAGAGATGGCTGTAGGAGAAAGTTTGAAAGAATGATAGCATGAAAGTGGGACAAACTGACTGGTGAACTAAAGAGATGGGAGGAGGAGATGCTGAGTCAGAGCCAGACAATGCCAGGTCTCTAACACATTCAAACCTAGAACTGGAAAGTCATACAAGGGATGAGATAAAGTACATCATGATCGCAGACCTCAGACCTTACTGTTAGAAAGATTCATCTGTACTTTGTTTCATTCATTACAGTATGTGTTCAAGTTTCTGTGCAAGTTCATGCATTGTTCATTAAACAAATAAGAATTGAAATCCTGCTACACACCAGGCCTGACAGAGGTACTGAACAAAATAGAGAGACACACACAACTATGGCATCATGGGTATTATAGTCTTAAAATCCACTGAACATTGATACTATTGATTCATTTCAAATCAAGAATCAAGTTTCTTCCAAAGTCACACCCACTTTATTCTCTACAGCCCTTATTAGTCCCTACCATACTATGTAGTTTATTTCCTTTGTAATCAGTACCTGATTCACTCCATGTTTTCAACCTTAGCCACTGACTTGGAGGGCCAGTGTTGCTCTCTGGGCATGGGTTGTTCATAGTGACTCGGTCTCTCCTGACAGTTAAGATATGCCATAGCAGATCCAATGTCAAATGCAATGCCAGGCAGGTCCACTATCTTGGAATTACCTTTGGATGCTTTTTGTGGTGACTCTTGGTTGTTAATACTTGTACAACTGTGGCTGTTCATATGAAGGCTTTAGAGTTGGATCCTAGCTCTAGTATTTATTGTAAATACAACCACTGACTAATCATCGGGGGCAGATTTCTCATCTGTACAATGGGCGTAACAATCTCTGTTTGTGATGTTGCAAAGGTCAATTTACTGTGCTCAGGTCTGCAATGCTACATTGATGCTGCTTAAAAACGGAGAATTTCCCCAGCCCTTCCTTTACTCTGTGCGGCCTGCCGATATCATCTTTCAAAACATGGCTAGGGATGTTACACACATGCTTCTCTATTGCCTTGCAACACATTCAAGCGAGGAAACACTATTTGATATCAGCTTCAGAAGCACATTATGTTTGATGTGTGATGCTGGATCTATTAGATGTTAATATTAGACTTCCTGCTTTGTGATGTTCATATTGACAACATGACCCTGGCCAGAATTTCTGCTGTGAGCATTAAAAACTGGCTGTTCGGTGGCAGTTGGGAATTTCCCTGCCCAAATCAAGTGCCAGAGGGGTGGCGTTGGAGTAACACACAATGCACCAGCTCACTACGTTGATGTTTTTAGAGGAGGGAAACCCACTGGGGAGTACAAGTAGCCTCATACCTCCAGATGACCAAGGTCATTTGTCAGGTGGGCCCATGGCCTTCTCTGTGCTAGGTGCTCTGTAGGTCACAGAGCCTCTCATTCATGAGGAGTGCACAGAGGAAGAAAAGAGAGGAGAAGGTGTTGAGCAGAAATGGGCCTGGCTCATGGTCCTTGATAAACATGACTAGGGAGAAAAAAGAAGAGGAGGAAGAACCGGACAAGAAAGAGAAAAATATGGAGCACAAAAAGGAGAGGACTGGGCTGGGAATATGGCCTAGTGGTAAGAGTGTTTTCTTCGTATACATGAAGCCCTGGGTTCGATTCCCAAGCACCACATATATAAAAAACGGCCAGAAGTGGCACTGTGGCTCAAGTGGCAGAGTGCTAGCCTTGAGCAAAGAGAAGCCAAGGACAGTGCTCAGGCCCTGAGTCCAAGGCCCAGGAATGACCAAAAAAAAAAAAAAAAAAAAAAAATTGAAAAAAAGGAGAGGACTCAGTGCCAATATTAATTTACTGAGCATTTTGATACCTGTTCTACATTCGTTTTAATTTCATAGCAATCCTATGAAGTCCAGTTCTATAAGAACATGAAGAAATTCTTGTTGGGTGCTGGAGGCTCATGCCTGTAACCCTTGCTACCTAAGAGGTTAAGATATGAGGATCATGGTTTGAAGCCAGCCCAGGCAGGAAAGTCTGTGAGACTCTTACCTCCAATTAATCACCTAAAAACCAGAAGTAGAGCTGTGGTTCAAAGTGGGAGAGTGTTAGCCTCAAGCAAAAAAGCTCAGAGACAGTTCCCAGGCCCTGAGTTCAAGCCCCATGACTGACCAAAAATCACATTCTCTCAGTATTTTTTTTTTTAACAAACAAGCACATCTGATATGTTCATTGAGTTTCTTCTATGGTTTTTTATGGCTTGGTGCTCATAAATACCTTTTTTTATTATTTCTTATTTTTTTCAATTATGAATTGCCTCCTGGATGATTTCTTTCTTTCCAACTTCTCAGCTCCTCACATCGATCACATATTGGCTGTTTGAAAATAAATATTTTATTTGGTATCATTTAGGAAAGAAAAGTTTAGCTAAATAACTTTTATCCCCAAACACACCTGGCCATCAAATGTATTATCTCACTGAGTCAAATCCAAAGTCTGTAGCAGCTGTTCAAGGTCCAACATGCACAAGCCCCAAGTTAAGACCACATCAATACCAGCCAAGCCAGACTCTTCCAAAAGTACAAGGAAGCAGAGTACAAGGGAGATGAACTAGTGTCCATCCCATATCTCTCACCTCAAGATACTGCATTTCCCCCATGTTCTTGGATAACCCACTGAACCCAAACTACACTCTATCCACTCTATCCCAAACTACAAAATGTCTCTTCCAACACCTAGTTAAAAACCAATTGCTTCAGTGATGTCTATCCCAAGCTCTCGAAGCCATTTTGCAGAGGGCTGGGTCCAGGCAAGTACCCATGTTGAACCCATGAGTTCAAGGCCCAGCACCACCTGTGTGCAATGTGAATATGGGCAAGCCACTCCGGCTGTGTCTTGGCTCCCTTTGGGGTGGCCATGAGACAAAGTTAGAGACAGGGATAGGCTGTACAGGACCCTCAGTTAGCATGTTCATGGCACAAAGGAACTTGCCAGGACTCGACACAAGGGCACATGTTCATGCATGTACACACATGTGTCCTCCACCTGAAAAACGTGAAGTGAAAAGTTGTTCCGTTTCCAAATGGGATGCTAAATGCTGCAGGGTTTAAAGACTATTTTTTTCAATAGTGATTTCACATTAATACAACATGTCCAAGTTCCAAAGCCCCCCCTCCAGGCCTCAAATCATTCTATGAGCTATCCCACGCAGCTTCTCCACGCTGGCTGGAATGAGGGCTGGTTTCAACATGGCCCTTGCAAATCAGTAGAGTAGGCTCCTCTCCATGTGGTGCTGTTGCAGAGTTCAGTAACATTTATTTTGCCTAAGACCTGCCTTATTAAAATGCTAATACTCCTGAGGGAAGTAACTGGTCTTTGCTATCCTCAGTTATTTTTACCTTAGTGTAAATGCATTTCAAATCCTTTATGACTGAAGTCCTCCGGAAAGACATGGGATATTCATAAGGGCTGGAAGGAGGAATGAAAAAGGGTAAAGAAAGGTTGGGGAAAAGCAGAGCTTCAGGTGCCAAAGATGAATTTTGTCCACAGCACACTTTGGCTCACACCAAAACACCACTTTGCAGAGGGGCCTGTATTCTGGCTCAGGCTGAATCTCTACCTGTGGGAATGGGGGCGCATTCCCACAGCCCAAAACTCCAAACACATTTGATTCGTTTCAATGTCATCTGCCTGCCTAATGTCTCCATGTACACTGACTTTTGTTTCTATTGTTGTAATTCTCTGGCTGTCATTTTGAGGGTTTTTTCCCCCCACAGCTTTTAATTGAATGTTCCAGAGGGGAGATATTTCTAGTATTTAGTTTTGAACTTTTGCTTCATATTGTGACCAATTAAAATATGACTAAACACAGACTACACTTTTCTTTGTCTTCAAGCATCACCCCCAACAGAGAGAATGAAGTTTGAATGCCATAATATTATTTTCCATGCTGTTTTGACTTAAATGAAAGTTGGTTGTTGTTTTTTTATAAAGTCCTTTGAAAACTTTTTGACAACCCCATTTGTTGGATTTTTCTCCCTACAATTCCATGTGTGTGTTGGATGGAATTTTCTTGTCTGTTTTTTCTCCTCATGTCAAATCTCCTTATGTAATATAAAGCAGCAATTCTCCCTGTGAAACTGAAAGTCAAGCTATGCCAAATGGGTTTTTGAGAGTTTTTTTTCTTGGTGCCAGTACTGAGGCTTGAACTCAAGGCCTGGGCACTGTCCTTTAGCTTTTTCACTGAAGGTTAATGCTTTACCAATTCAGCCACAGCTCCACTTATGGCTTTTTGGTGGTTAATTAAAGATAAAAGTCTCATAAATTTTCCTGTCCAAACTAGTTTCCAACTAGAATCCTCAGATTCCAGCCTCCTGAGTAGATAGGATTACAGGCACGAGCCACTGGTGTATGACTTGCTGTAAGACTCTTATCTTATTAAAGATACTAAGGAGAATGAAAAGTTTTCTGAATCCCTCCCTGCCAGAAGCCCTTCCCTTCCCTCCTTGCTTCCTTTCCTAAAAATTATGGCTCTTTTTGCAGGCTCCCTATCAGTGCTCTATGAAAAGCCTTACCTTTTCTGGCAAGGAAAACACATTATTTTGTGCTCCTAGAACAAAATACCACAAACTGGGGATTGGGGAATTTATAAACAATAGAAGAATACTTGGCTCACAATTGCAGAATGTCCAGGTTGAGGGCCATCTTTGGTAAGGACATTCTTGCCATGTATTAACATGGCAAAAGGACAAAGAGGAGATGAAAGAAGGGAGGAGGAGGAGGAGGAGGAGGGGGGGAGGGGGGAGGGGGGAGGGGAGGGGGAAGGGAAGGAGGTAGAGATGGGCTTTGCAGCTTGAAGCTATCTTATTACCAGTAATAACCATCAGTGACAGGGGAGAATTTCTGACCTAATCAGGAGTCCTATCTCTAAACACTGTTTCATTAGGAATTGAGTTTCCAATCCATGACCTTTCAGTGACACACTCAAACCACAGCCAGCATACTATGGTGAAACATTCAAAGACTTGCTCCTCTTCATCTGAAATGCATCCATTACTTCTTTTTCCCTCTCAAATGCATCTCTTTCAGAGCCACCTCCTCTCACTACCCAGATGAGCCTTGCCTTCTCCCCTTTCTTGGTGGTTGTCTAGAAAATTTCCCCCTTCTTCCCTGAGCATTATCTTTCTCCCTCTCCTCACCATTTCTCAAACCCATCCTCAGTCTCAACCAAGTCCTCTTTATGTCCCCTGTCCATTGCTCTGACTTTGTCTTTTATAAGCTTCCTCATTCTTCTAGCTTTCTGGAAAGATCTATACATGCTCTTTGCTACCATTTTCTTGTCTTAGTTAACATCTTCCCTCCACCACAATGCCTTCTGTTGAGTGTGTAACAGGAATTCAGAGGCTTGGACCAAAGACAGGAAAGGCTCTGGGATTTCATCAGGGACATTGGTAATAAGGACAAAGTAGTAACTGAAAATAAGAATGGAGTTTTAGGGGCTGGGGATATAGCCTAGTGGCAAGAGTGCCTGCCTCGGATACACGAGGCCCTAGGTTCGATTCCCCAGCACCACATATACAGAAAACGGCCAGAAGCGGCGCTGTGGCTCAAGTGGCAGAGTGCTAGCCTTGAGTGGGAAGAAGCCAGGGACAGTGCTCAGGCCCTGAGTCCAAGGCCCAGGACTGGCCAAAAAAAAAAAAAAAAAAAGAATGGAGTTTTAAATTAAACAGCCTCTTTTGAGGAAAGGGGTTTTGTCTGTTCCCTAAGCCACAATGAGTTTGGAAATGCCTAGACCCACATATGGTAATAAAAAGTAAACTTTAGCTTGAAGTGGTAGTGTCCATTGCTGTCCTGGACATAGACCACGTGGGCTAACCAGGCAAGGAGAGGGTGACCTTGTCTTCTTCTAGGTGGCTTGCAACTAACTGGGAGGAAACCAGGCAAAAAGAGAAGAGATGGGATTTCTACTACATGCTCGTCTAGATTTCCAAGGTGTGCTTGGTTATTCATGTGTGCAAAGAAAAAATGAAGACCTCCCTGTGTTCAGATCCACTCTACCCTGCCTGATTTCCCCAATTGTTCCGCCTACAGTGAGGTGAGCAAGAGCAGATTCCTGGGTACAACTTTCCTGCATTATTTGCTTCTGGAAACTGTTACTTGCCTTGTGTTGAAAGAAGGTATCTTTGGGGTATTTTTGTTTGTTTGTTTTTTCTTTAGGTCATTTTTGGTGGGGTGGTGGGGAACAGGATCTTTCTATGTAGTTCAGGCTGGCCTTGAACTCATGATGCTCCTGCTTCAGAATTATAGAATTATATCCATATACCAGCATGCTGGGCTGAGGTCTCTTCCTTTTTGTCAAGAAGTTAGGGAAGGCATGAGGGACAAGGTAACAAACAGTACAAGAAATGTATCCAATGCCTAACGTATGAAACTGTAACCTCTCTGTACATCAGTTTGATAATAAAAATTTGAAAAAAAAAGAAGTTAGGGAAGGAAAATAAGACAATGTCTCCTCTCTCTCTCTCTCTCTCTCTCTCTCTCTCAGTCTCTCTCTCAAATTACCACCTCACTTGCTCCCTCACCCCCTGCCTATATGGTGTAGGACCTAATTTCAATATACCTTGGGTAAAGCTTCCAATTGAGGTCTTGGCCTCTGGGCTGAGAATGCCAGCAAGTGTCTGGTAATGCCCGTTCTGATGGAGATGGTGAGAGAGCAGAGACTATAAATCCATTTCACATAAACCATGAAGCAGCCAACAGATGGCAAGTAATTAGACTTTTAGTCACTACTGACCTGGCTTGGATTTGAACCTGTGACCTCTAGGTATAAGGTTTTATGTTGCAATATGAATGCTCAAATGGTCTAGGGACTCTCAAAATCTTTACTTTCAATCTTTACTTTTTTTAAATTAACACTTTATAGTCACTAACAGAGAAGAAACAAAAGAAAGAAATACAATCAGGGAAGGAACATCTAATTTTTTGAGGGAATGGGGAGAAGAGAGAAGAAAAACTCAGTCTTGCACAGTGAGCTCAGTGGATAAAGCTGTTGCTCTTTAAAGTTTTGTGACATCACTGTGCATTGCTATTGGAAACTCCTGCATGGTGGCCTTCTCTCTGCTTCATTGATCATCTTCATTTGCTTGCTTAACAATTAGGAGGAATTTGTACCTTCATGAGAACCACTTTCATGAACAGAGTCATGATAATGAAAGTCAATTCTTGGATCCTCCAAAACTCACAAGAGTTAGAGTCTACTATTCCATTAATTTATTCTACCATGCTATAAAGTTGAGAATAAACACACTTCTCAGTTGTATAGATAGGAAAGTTGGAAGGCTCAAAGGTTCAATGCATACTTTTGTTTCCATATACCAAGCAATAGAGAAATCAGGTATAGTCAATACACACTTGTAATCTGAAAAAGCATGGTAGGAGGATCATAGTTAGAAGCCAGCCTAACAAAGGCAAGAGGCCCGATCTAAAAAGCAAACTAAAACAAAAAAGGGCTGGGGGGGCATGATTCAAGTGGTACAGTATTTTGAATGAGTTCAAACTCCAGTGCTGTGAGAGAGGGAAGGAGGAAGAGAGAGGGAAGAAACAGAGGGAGAAGAGTCTCGGTAGTCATCCCCGAGTTTACCTGTCACTTCCAGAGCTTAGAAAACATGCATTTGTGTTTCTATTTCATCTGCTATAAATAGAGATAATAGGAGTTTTGTGATGGCAAATGAAGGTCCATCATGAAGGTCCATGCTCAGTTCTAGACCACCCCATTGCTATTCATCTAAAACTCAGCACAAATGGTGCCCCCTGCAGTTGTGCCACTCAAAACCATGTTTTGAGGAGGAATTAACCATCATTATTAGTTTGGAAGTATTTTTCTTCTGGCAACAGCAGAGTAGTTCAGAAAAACTCTTTGCCATTGACACAAGATAACACGGAAAAGTCAGTTGACATACACTAGAAAGGTCCTGAAGCCACAAGATTAACACTGCTAAGGTCCCAGAGAAGGAAGGAAATCCTTTTCTTAAATTCTTCTTTATGAAATTTTAATTGATATGTGATATGTGTACATGTTTATAAGGTTCAATGTAATATTTTGACTCATCCATACACAGAGTATAATCCACTCAGGGTTATTAGCATATCCATCTCCTTGAACTTTCACCATTTCTTTATGGTAAGCACATTCAGATTGCTCTATTTTTTATATAGAATGCATTGTTGTTAATTATATTCACCCTGCTGTGCCTTGGTAAAGCAGCATTTACTCCTTCTGTCTAACTTCTTTCTCTGGAATCTTTAATGCTCCAAGTGTGGACATTGAGCCAGCAGCAGTCCCTGGGAAATTGTTCACAATGCAGATTCTCGGGATCCTCCCAGAGCTGTTCAATCAGAAGCTCTGGGTGAGGCCCAGCCATCTGTGCTTTCACACACACTCTGGTTGATGCTGACATTCCCCAAGGTCTGAGGACAGAAAACTGACAGTAGGCACCCAGGGTTCTAAAAGCACAGCTGAGCAGGGGCTTTCATCCACCCAAGGACATGGGAAATCAGAAACTGGAGTTGGAAGCCTATCAAGACACAGGAGTCCTGATAGCATCCCCCAGGACACTAGGCGGAGCCTCAAAGGATCTTGGGCAGCATGAAGAAGTAAGCTGGAAATCTAGGAGCCTTGACAATGACTGAAGTCCCTCCTCTCATTCTTAGGGGATGAGCAAGGCCTGAGATAGCTAGAGCACTCAAGTCACTTGCCATCAGCTACAAAGGAAAGCTTTGCTTACAAAAGAGATCTACCCTCTCTGTTTCCAATTACCCGTATAAAACACTCAACCAAGCCAATTGCTCACTCTAGGAAAAACAGCTGCCATGTCAGAGATCTCTCAAGCAGCCCTACAGAGAGTTCATATATGGAGAAACTGAGGCATGTTTCCTTCTGCCTATCTCCATATGAGTAAGCTGCCACGGAGATACTACCAAAGGTCTAGCCACAGTGGATGGAGCTTAACTGATTCCCCTAATGAAATAAAATCTCCTTATTTCCATTTTCATAGAACCCAACCTTCAGTACCACTCTTCAGTGGCTCTCAGAATACTCTAATTTTATACTTGTTGGTTGTAGAAGCCATGTCTTATTTTTCCCAACCAATGCAGATTCAGTCGCATACAAATGTTGACAGTATATGCAATGAATATACAATAAAGTTTCAATGAATACCTGAGTAAATAAACAATTAAATTAATTAAATATTGGTTATTCAGAAAGAAGATCAGTCTCTTTGGTACTAAAGTAAGAAACATCCCAGGAGACTTCTACACTTGTGACTCAAGTTGACATTCCAGGTCACGGATTAATAATAAGCTTTTTTATTCCCCTCTCCCTATATTTGGAACTAGTAGAGAAGTAGACACAGGAGAGAGCCTCACAGAGATCAAAATATCAACTTAATTGCTAATCAAGCTGAACTAGAGAGCCATGCTTGACTAATGGCCACAGTAGGTTTCCTAATGCATCCCCTTGGATTTGAACTTGTCCATTTAAACTGCTAGACTCCCCTACTCTGGGGAAGATCAAGGCCCATGAAACTTTTCTGCATGGATTAGTTGAGATAGTTAAATGCTTCTCCAGTGCTTGGTGGAGCCTGACAAACCAAAGCATGGCATGACCATTCTAAAATCATCTGCCAGGTACTCTTAAGAAAATATCAGGTCATGGAAATGAAGATTTCCTGAACAAATAGTAAAATAAAATTGATCTGAAAATACTAGTGTGGCTTAATATAGATTTAAAAATGTGTTTATAAAATCCAAAGTATCTTTTTTTTCAAGTTAGATTGATATATTCTCTCTATCATTCCTTTGTTCTCCCTTGCTCTGTGGACTTGTGTTTCATTGTTATGGTTATGAATTAACTTTCTAATTTTACCATTGAAATAATTTATTTTTATTACAAATTAAGTATGACATCTAGATGTATATGTTATTAATTTTTCTGAATTTTTAATGAAATGCCATAATATTTTTTTCTTATAGTCTTAGAGTATTTGATTAGCTACACAATTTTCACACCTTTCAAAGCTTTAGAAATATGAAGCTAGTTACATATGTTAGGAAAGCTTTCAGCTGCAAGTAACAGAATATCCAACCAACAATGCTTCAAGTACTAAAGCACTTTAATTGTCACATATAGAAAGTCAATAAATGGTTGCATGTTGACATAGCAGTTGACCCAATCACACAGGCTCTTCCTGCTTTTCTGCTTACCACACCACACATGTTGACTTTGACTCAAGGCTGTAAAATTATCAATGTGGCTGGAAACTTCCTAATCACAGTCCAGGCAAGTTCTTTTATGGAGGAAAAAAAAGACATTCTCAGAGCGGCATAGTCACCAATACAATGCCGCATGGCTGCTTCTAACTGCAAGGGAAGCTGGGAAATGGACAAATATTGTGATTAGTTTATACATAGAATGAGCTGAGCACATTAGTGCACTGAATGGTCTCATCAGCAAAGAAGGGAGAGGTAGGCAACAAATAACATCTGACATGATGTGTCTGACTCAGACACAACATTAAAGTTGTTCATAATACTCTGACAAGCCTCACCAATTCCTCTGGAGCCTGGAAATGGAGAAAATGGTATAATCCAGGAGAAAGCCTCATCTACCATTTACCCAGACATCATTAGCAATGAAAATGTCTCAAGAGAGAATATGTTAGAATATCTGAGAGCAAAGAAATGAGAATGCAGGGAAAGAAAGAGCCCACACAAGGAATCAGCATGGCTGGGAGTCTCCAATAATAAGTTGAACACAGAGCTAGAGAGGAAGAACAGAAAACTCCAAGTGGAGGCGGTGTGCTATGTTGAATATTTAGTGGATAGGAGTTCTTGTTGAAGATCAAAGGAAAAAGAAAGCACAAGTGGGGCCTCAAAGTGGAGGATAGAGTATATTTATAGGGAAGAGAGGAGCAACATACAGTTTAAATGTAAATAGTGACAAATAGGAAGCAACATCTCAGAGAGATGAAGATAGTGGAAAAGATCAAAACAGATTAGAAAGAAAAGACAAGAGAAGTTATTACAATGACTATGGAATATGATGAGAACGTTATCATTGGCAATAAAAATAGATAAGAAAGGGCATCCTAACCTCTTCAGGATACCCACTAAGAGAACATAGTAGAAGCAGTAGTGAAAACCATGACCCTTACAAATGGCAGCAACCATTCTTAGTGCTAAACTGGAGAAAGAAAGTTAATTTTAAATAATGAAGGGAGCTATCAGTGGGGTTCTACCAATAGTAATTTTTTAAAATATCAAAGCATTGCTCTTCTAGTCAGTTACCAATGGCCTGGTTTTGCAAAAGTGGGCTGCAGGCATGCCAGGAAATGAAAAGTAATTATTGGAAGAACAGTTCTTCTGATGATATCATTCAACTATGTTTCCTTCCCATAGCAGGGATTTTCAGGCAGGGGTCAAGAGAGGGAAAGCCTCCCCCCCACAGGCCACATGGAGTCAGACAAGAATTTAAGCCCACAGTGAGGTGAGCCTCATGCCTCTTGCTTTTTCACTGACCTCTGGCAAGGTCTAAGCAAGTACAGCCCCTTTCTGCCTTTTTCCTTTTGTTGTAGTTGGTTTGGTTTTTTTTTTTTTTAGGCTAGCCTCAACCTTGACATCCTCCTTCCTCTGCTTCCCAAACAGGGATTGCAGGCATGCACTATGCCTGGCTCAAGTAGAGTCCTTTCAACTAGGCAGATTAAGGGTGGTCAGTGCACCAGGACCCCCAAATCCCATTTCCTTCCTGCACTGCTAACAGGTATTCTATTCTTTGTAGCCAAAGGCATTCCTAATGTAAAGGTTGGGCTCTCTTTCTCTTGCTGACTTTACTCCTGATCTTGGAGACCTGGAGCAGACAGAGCACTTCCCAGAAACATGTCACCTGATTGCATAATAAAGTTACAGGGGATATTGTTATCCTACTGTCAGATGTTGAGTATGTTATAGGCTCTAAGGCAAACTTTTCCCTGCCACTTACCTCCTCAGTAACCTGGGTTTCCTTTATGGGAGGCTCTTCTCATCTGTGAAATAATAATAGTTCCTCCCCTATAGATGTTCTGAGAATTCAGTGAGATCATGACTGTAAAGGGCTTAGTTCCATATCTGATTCCGTGTTAACACTCAATAAATGTTAAGAGCTGCATCTTTTACAACAAAGAGACAGTAATCAAAAAAAGGCCAGCACAGGGGTTCAAGGTCACCAGGATGAATGCTGTACATGCTTATTTTCATGGACACTTCTTCTCCAAGTAGTATGTCAGCAAATATTTATTAAGTGACCATGAGGTGCAGAGTTCTGAACTAAACATTCAGAATTTATGCTCAAGGATGGGAGCATTTCCCACCTTAATAGAATTTACTCTCTGACAAGCATGTTTAGTTTTTCATGGTCAACCTACCTTCCTACAAGGCTGGCCTTACAGATAAAAGAGATGAATGCTCTGTAATACATGTGAAGGTACTGAGAAAGCCACTTGAACAACATACACAGACCAGCAATGAGACTGATCTCAACTCACAGCTTTGTATGGGCTTGAGCTGTTTCTTCTTAGAGAAGAGACCTATCTACACCCATCCATCTTTCTCCTTTTTCATTCAAAATTCTTCTTAAGGTAACATAGTCCCTCCTCCTTTAATTAATGCCTTAACCGTCTCCAACCAAAGTCAGATCTATAAATACAACAAACATTTCTTTCTGTTTATTACTTAATACTCTTTAAAAGTGAAAATATCCCTGAGAAAGAAAAGGGCTGTTGTAAATGACACATATTTTTATAAATAGTCATGTGTGTGTCTATGTGTATGTATATAAGCATATTTATCCTTTATTTTTTAGGATGATATTTTTCATTGTTCATT